>NW_013953999.1:0-16881 GCF_001266775.1 Austrofundulus limnaeus
CACACACACACACACACACACACACACACACACACACACACACACACAAACTATGCAGCGTTTCCACATTCAGTGGAAATGTTAAACATATCTGGTTAACTTCATGAACTTTAATTAAATCTAATTAAAAGCAGCAGCTGCAGTTTGTGTCACAGGAAGAGTTTTAACAACAGTTTAAACTTCTTTCCCTAAATTCTAACTCACTCACTCAGAGTCACCAAAATCATATGAACTTTGATTCTTCTAAAAACAAGTTCATTAAAACTCAGGTTTCACAAAACTGACAGAAAAATCATTTTAAACTAGAAACAGATCAAAGCTTCTCGTTTTCAGCAGCAGGCTGGTCACACAAAGATTATTAAAACTCAACAAACATAAAAATCTCACTGAAACAAAACAAAAGTGACTCACTTTGTGAGTTTTTCTGTCATTAAATGTCATTAAATGTCCTTAAATGAATGTGTGTTGACGTCAGTACAGTTTCAGTATCAGGTGTTTGAAACATCAATAAATCAAAGATGAACGTCAGACTGCAGGGTGATCTTTGTGCAACCAGCCCACCTCAGCTCAGAAGACCTTCAGCAGAGCTGTGGTTTCTGTACAACCGGCAGAGTTCTGGATCAGACACTTGTACTCCCCAGCATCACTCTGGCTCACGTTGGTAATGAGCAGATTAAAATGACCAGCACTTTTCTCCTGGATGATACATCGACTGTCTGTGACGGGCTCTCCGTCCTTGTACCACTGCGCAGTGGGGTTGGGCTTCCCGTTGAACAAACACTGCAGCATGACGGGCGTGCCCGCTGCTGCCGTTAGGTTGTTTAAGGGGATGACACATTTAGGGGACATTTCAGTTACCTGGAAGTGGAAGCTACACATCTCAGAGGATTTTCCTTTAAACTCTATCTTTTCATCCTTTGCTGGCTCAGCAAAAACATCAAAGTTGATGCTGACGTATTTCTCCCCCTGTTGGCTCGTTTGGTTATCGGTGTTGGCCACCAGCCGGACCGCTCGCTGAGACTCATCAGCCTCCTGCTCAAACTCAAACTCCAGCTCAATTTCTGACACCTGTTCACCATCAAACGAGGTGTTACCAACCATCAGGTCAAACTTCTGCGGCTGGACTTTAGCGCTTCCTAGAGACACGGCGGTCAGCTCCCTGCCCCTGGTCTTCCCTGAGAACTGCTTGGCACTCAGAACCACCAGGGAGGCTCTACACAGAGTCTCTCCAACCAGGTTGATGGCCCTGCAGGTATAAACCCCACTGTCCTGTGTGGAAACTTTACAGATCTTCAGGAAGTGGGTATCTCCGTCAGAGGAGTGAAGGTATTTCTTTGTGTTGTGTGGAATCTTTTTGTCACCTTTGAACCAGGACACAATGGGAGAAGGAATTCCCATCAGAGAGCACTCAAACATGACAGTGGTACCCTCGGGGGTTTCCATGTCACAGATGGGATTGATGAACCTGGGAGGCATCTCTGTGACCTCAAAAGCTATTTTCAAATCATCATGTTCCTGGGTGACAAAGTCCACAGTGCCCTCCTCGTAAATACTGGGGAGTACATCCAAAGAAATGACCATGCTCTTATTGTCGGCCGTGTACTCGGGAATGGTCACGATCTTAACCTGTTTCTCAAACTCCTTCACCTCGTTTTCATCCAGTTCTACCTCAAGCAGAATCTCCTGAGGGGATGGAGAACGAGAAGAGTCATTCTCCTCCACATCAAACTCCATCACGTGCTGATGGGTGACAGCAGGGGGCGCCGGCATGAACCTCACCTCCTGCGATACCACCACCACCAGAGCAACACTTCTGGCTTCTCCAACATAGTTCACAGCCTCACAGATATATTCGCCCTGATCAGCCTTAGTGACACTGTGGATGGTTAGAGAGATGTTATCACCATCTCTCTCCATTTTAATACGGTCGTCTGCCACCAGTTCAGTTTTATTGAGAAACCACCTAACCTCAGGGGAAGGCAGGCCAAAAACCTCAGCATAGAAGCTCAGAGAGTCATTTTCAAACACTCTTTTCTTAATGAGAGGTTTGAGGAAAGCTGGAGGTATTCCCTGGACTTTTTCCTGAAGGGTGGCCAGCCCCAARGACCCTTTGCCTGGAGTGAGGAATCTATCTTCATCCAAGTTTACTTCTGATGGATCAGTTCTAAAGCCTTCATCAGCAGGAGAGCTCAAGAAGTGAACAGGTGAGAAGAACTTCTCACTGGARTCTCCCGTGGAGGGTCTCTTACGCTCCGCAGAGGAGAAGGGAAACTCTTCAGGTGTCTTAAACCCACCAGGTGAGTCAGAACCTGAAATGTGAAAAGATGGAGGAGATTTCAGAGTGTGGAGGGACTCTGCAATGGGCTGCGAGACCTCCGTGGAGGAGCCTGGGGTGTAAAACCTCTCAGCTGGCTCAGGTATCTCCTCACTCATAGTGCTGCCAATCTCTATGGACATCTCAGACTCGGGGGACAGAGGTCTACCCCAGTCTGTTGGAGGGTTGTAGTAGCTGTAGACAGCTCCGAACGTCACCTCCTCTTCCTCCATTGAGCCGACAGCTGCTGCCATGGCACCTTCTAAACTGTCTTCTTTCTGTTCCTGTCCAACTGGAACATCTAAATTGGGCTTAACAGTCAATGGTTCAGGTTTTGGTTTTCCAGGGACTTGAATCTTTTCTAATTTTCTTTCAGCTCTAGCTGCTTTTCCTATCAGAGTCTCCTTTGTGACACTGACCAAACCTCTGCTGTCCACTGACGGCTCTGAAACTGAGATCAGGTCTTTACMTACAACTTCAGCTTCCTCTGAAACAAAAGTCTCCTCTAACCCTTTGACCCCCTCATCAATGAAGGGTTCAGCTTCTGCTAACATTTCCACAACATCTGTTCCAACAAGTCGTTCATCTTCAGCTGAAGGTCCATAAATCCTTTCATCTCCTCCAGCATCTTCAGCAGAAGCTGTGGTTCTGACCAAATATTTCACTAGGGGGGCTTTTTCAGACCTGAAAGGAATGAAGCTGCTGGTTCTGTCCAACGTCCTGACCATTTCTTCCTTCTCTGTTTTCATTTCACCATGCCTTATCTGTTCATGGACACCAGCAGGTGTAACCTTCATCACTGACTCTTCAACTTCCTCTACAAACTGCTTCACTGCGTCATGGCTTCCTGTTGGGACCTGGTCAAAACCAGGGGGCTCAGAGGGCTCAGAAACAGCTGGTTCTGGGGCTTTAGGAAAATGTGGATTTCCTTTTGGAACAAGTTCATCACTGTGTGTTTTATGCTTCTTCTCAGAAGTGAGTCCAACTCTCTCTTCTTGTTGGTCAAAGGACATCGCCACAGGAGGTATGAACTCCTCTGGGAACTCTGTTTCCTCCAGTTGATCTTCAAGACAGGGAGGTGTCATTAAAGCACCTGGTGAATCTGACTCAAAGGCCTGTTTAATCTGAGACACTTTAATCACAGCAGCAGAACCCTGAAGACCACATCCTGATAGAGTCGGAGGCTCTGCAGATAGACCAGGTCTGGTCTTTGGGGCAGTGACAGCTACGGCTGAAGGAAATTTATCTTCTGTAGAAGAGAAGACAGGTTTAAGCACAGCGGCAGGTTTCAGTACGTCCTCAGGTAATCCAACAAGAGGGGCACCCACTCTTCCAGAAGAAAAAAGACTCTTTGAAAACTGCACAGGTCCTGCTAGATCCAAGGACACATGGGACATGCTGGTCACCTCCCCGAGTTTATTTGTAGCTATACATTTGTAGACTCCAGCATCAGTGTGGGTAACACTGCTAACATATAGCCTGTATGACTTCTCACTCACCTCAGCTCTGTATTTCCCAGCTGTGACATCAAGACAAGCATTGTTAAAGTACCATGTGACTTCAGGGGCAGGTTCACCGGAGATAACGCACTCCATGAGAGCAGTGCTGCCCTCAGAACAGCTGACATTCTCCAACTCAGTCACCACACAAGGAGCTTCTCCAACCACATCAAAGGAGAAGGTAAACTTGTGTTTAAAAGTCTGAGAAGCTCCCTCATCACTGAGAACCTCTGAAGTTTTCTCTGGGAGAGGCTGAGGCTGGTGCTCGCTGCTTTCCTCCAACATCTCTGGGAGAGGAGTAGCAGCTGTGATTCTGATTTCTACTGGGGAGGCGGCGAAGGATTCATCTGAGCACCGGCGTTTGTGGATCACAGTCTGAGGAACTTGAAGCGTTGCCATTCCTGAATCCATGTAGGTCTGCAGTTCTTCCTCGATCAGACTCTCTTCACGTTTGTCAGGCTCTTCTGTAACGAACACTTCCTGAGTGATGTCCGCTTGTCTCAACCCCTTTCTGTCTGAAATCTGAAGCGTGGCACTGCAGATGGATTCACCGTGATTATTGGTTATGATGCAGTCATATGTCCCCTCATGGTCAGTCGTTGGATAGAAAACAGTCAGCTTGGACGTGTTAGACCTGTTTGTGATATCATAGTCAGGGTGGTGGGCTACTGGGTGTCCATTTTTGAGCCAGTTAACGGTGGGCAGAGGATCCCCTTGGAACTGGCACATGAATTCTGACATCTCACCAACTTTTACTTTGAGTGAAGGGATTTCTTTCAAAAACTTTGGAGGGGATCCTGAAGAACTGGTCTCTTCTTTTCCCACGCTCTGAGATTCTGTAGGTTTGGCTTGTTCTTGTTGTTGTTTGGAGCTTCCCCCACTTGTTGCTCCTCCTCCTCTTAATATTTTGAACTCTTCGCCTCTTCCTGCAGCTGACAAACCTTTCTGTTGTCTCCAGTCACTGCTCCCTCTGCTAGTCCCTATCTCCTCTTTAATCCCTCTCCTGTTTCTCACATCTGTCTGGAAGCGCTGGTGGTTTAATTTATCAACAGTCAGTGCAGACTCCTCTCTGCTCAGCCTCCTCTCAGCCTGTCCTCCCACATCACCTGGTGGATGTGAAGCTTTCACAGAAGCAACAGGTGCAGCTACATCCGAAGATAAAGTAGGACCTAATGCAGGACTGGTTGGTATAAAAGACGACTCTTGAACAGATGGTTTAAACCGGGCAGCTTGTTGACCAGGTTTTGTACTTTGAAGAGTTCCATCAGCAGGAGAACCATGTTGTGCCAGATCAGCAAATGGAAGAACCTGGGACTCAAATCCAGGACTGGACTGTTTGATCTGATTATCCAAAGCCCACTCTGACTCCAGCTCTGGTTCAACAACATCTTGCTGCCATTTCAGGATGCGCTGAGCCATGGCTTCTTCCTCGCTTACAAAGTACTCGCTGTCTGTCTGCAGCCTGGTCTCTCTGCCTTCTGTCAGCAGCTCCTCGGCTGGTGGCCACTGCGGGACTTCACCTGCCTGATCCCGGAAAGCAGCTGGAACTGAGGTGGTCAGCAGCACCTCCTCCTCTGTGGTTTTTCTGGGAGAAATGTCTCTTTTGTGTTCTGGAACGTTTCTTCTGACATCGGGGGTCACCTCTGTCTGGAACTGAGGATAACCCTCAGCCCAGTCTGACTCTACTTGTACAGACTGTTGCTCCATCAGAACATCCTGCTGCCATTTCATTATTCTCTGAGTCAAGGCCTCCTCTTCACTAACACACTTCTCACTTTCCAGCTCCGAGAGGTTCTCCCTGGAAAGCTGGAGGTCTCGTTCTTCTTTTGACTTCTCAAACAACTTCCTCTCTGCTCTGACTTTTCTTTTAGGTGACTGACCTTCTGCTCCCTTTGCTCCGACTTGTATTTTGGGAGATTTTTGTGCTGACTCAGCTGGAACCGCTGCTTCTTGTTCTCTTGTCTGAGCTTTCTGTTTGATTTCAGGCAAAGAGACAGAGGTCCCCTTTGCCACAAGTCCTCCCTTCTCTACCACCTCYTGTTGAGAGTACAGGTTCTTCATGCTGGATGGTTTTTGGAAAGATGGAAGGATGGCCTCACATTCCTGAGCTGCTCTTTTCTTCACAACGTCTTGATAGGTATAAATGTGTTCCTCAGGCTCCATCAACCCAGAGTCTGGTGTCCTCACCTTCATAATGGATGGTTTTTGGAMAGATGGGTGCATAGTGTCACTTCCCTGAGCTGATCTTTTATTCAGAAATTCCTGCTGGATGTAAATGTGCTCTTCTGGGTTTATGTACTCAGTGTCAGGCATCCTGGAAGATTTCTGGAAAGGGGATGGGATGGTCCCACTTTCCTCAGCTGATCTTTGCTTCAAGACTTCTTGTTGAGTGTACAGGTGTTCCTCAGGCTCCATCAAACCAATGTCCTGCATCCTTGTCTTTATGGTGGATGGTTTCTGGAAAGATGGAAGGATGGCCTCACGTTCCTGAGCTGATCTTTTCTTTACAACATCTTGATGGCTATAAATGTGTTCCTCAGGCTCCATTAACCCAGTGTCTGGTGTCCTCGCCTTCATAATGGATGGTTTTTGGAAAGCAGAAGGGATGGCCTCACCCTCCTCAGCTGATCTTTGCTTCACAATATCTTGATGGATATAAATGTGTTCCTCAGGCTCCATCAACCCAGTGCCTGGTGTCTTCGCCTTCATAATGGATGGTTTTTGGAAAGATGGGTGCATRGTGTCACTTCCCTGAGCTGATCTTTTATTCAGAAATTCCTGCTGGATGTAAATGTGCTCTTCTGGGTTTATGTACTCAGTGTCAGGCATCCTGGAAGATTTCTGGAAAGGGGATGGGATGGTCCCACTTTCCTCAGCTGATCTTTGCTTCAAGACTTCTTGTTGAGTGTACAGGTGTTCCTCAGGCTCCATCAAACCAATGTCCTGCATCCTTGTCTTTATGGTGGATGGTTTCTGGAAAGATGGAAGGATGGCCTCACGTTCCTGAGCTGATCTTTTCTTTACAACATCTTGATGGCTATAAATGTGTTCCTCAGGCTCCATTAACCCAGTGTCTGGTGTCCTCGCTGACATGTGCATGCCTTGCTGCCATTTTCTGATTCTCAAAGCGAGCAGCTTCTCCTCACATTCCATCCTGTCAGCCTCCAAGCTCTGCTCATACTGAGCCCTCAAGGTCTCATCTGGTTTTTCAGCTGCTTCTACATCAGTGGAGGCGGACTTCTCCATGACCACTCCTCCAGTTTGTAATTTAGAGAACTTTGATGTTTCAGCCTCAGGATCAAGAATCTTTGTTTTTGTAGTGGATGTTCTTTGGAAAGAGGGCTGCATGATATCTCTAGTTTCAGCTGATCTTCTCTGTACAACATCCTGCTGGCTATAAATGTGCTCCTCRGGCTCCACGTACCCAGTTTCCAACGCTTTCACCTTTTTGGTGCATGGCTTTGGAAAAGAGGTGGGCTTGGTCATACTTTCCATGGCAGATCTTTTCTCCTCCATCTCCTGCTGGGGGTAGGTGTGTGCTGTGGGCTCTAGGTACTCTGTCTCGGTTGGCACTGGAACATCAGTTTCTGGGTGGAACATCTCTTCCTCTGACATCCTGTTGCCTTGCTGCCACTTCCTGATCCTCAGAGCAAGGAGTTTGTCTTCACATTCCTTTCGCTCATCCTCCAGGCTCCTCTGGTACTGAGCTCTGAGAGATTCCTCAGAACCTTCAGCTGTTTCTGAGCCTACGGGTCGACCCGCTTCAGAGAGGTGTGATGCTGCCTCTCTGCCTTCTGCACCTTCAGAATAAAGGATCTCTTTGTAACTCAGCTCAGCCTCAGCTCTGTGATGTTCACTGCCCTTCGGCTCAAATCTACCATCTGACTGATAACCAGCAGCTTTATTGTCCTCCAGAGTCTCSGCTGACTTCCTGTCTTCCTGAGACACCATGGTGTCCACCAGCTCTCCTCTCATGATCTGAATGGCCCTGGTTCTGGACTGGGGCTCAAACGAGTGTCTGGCTCGAGGGTGAGATGGTTCTCTGCCTGTTTTTTTCTCCCCCTGATTGAAGGGTCGATTGAACTGCTGGACATCAGGCAGAGAGGCAGGTTTGACTCTCAGCCTCTCTACATATTCTGCGTAACTCGACTCACTGGTGACTGATTCCAGCTCAAACTCAGATGAAGACATGGTGGAGATAGAAAGCCTCTTTTTCTGTTTCACAGCTTTCTGCAGAGTGGTAAGCTTTGCTCTCACCTCGTTGTGGAGGCTCTCAGTGTCACTGAACCTGTCGCTGTACCTGTCGCTGCACCTGTCGCTGAACTTATCACTGAACCTGGCACCGGTGCGCCGGTCGCAGTAGATATCACTGAACCTGTCGTTGAAACGCTCCGACCTGTCAAACATCGGGGGAGGGGACGGAGCGCGCTCAGAGGCGGTTTCCAAACGTTTGGATTCCTTCTCTGAGTCTTTTTCTTTCAAAGAAGCCTCAGACTTGAAGTAGACAGTACGCACCAAAGCACTCTTAGATCGAGACCTACCCTGATGGACTTTAGACATCTTATCAAACGGAGAACCCACACATCTGAGGTCCACTCTGATCTTCCTCTCCTTCCTCTCCTCTGCCAAGCTGTCTACACTCTCGTGGGCTTTGGCCGAGCGCCGGACGAAGCCCAGGTAGTTGGCCGACTGCTCCTCTCGGAGCGAGACCAACAGTGAAGCTGTGGACTCGGCAGAACCCTCCGTGTTGATGGCCATCACCTTATAACTGCCAGAGTCCCTCTCCTTGATGCTGTCAATCAGCAGACAGCTGGTGTGCACGTGCAGTTTGCTGTCAGTGCTGATCCTACGCCTGCGCTCTTTAGGGATGGATCTGTTATTATGAAACCAGAGGATTGTTGGGGGAGGACAAGCTATCAGTTTACATTTGAACTCTACCGGGTCCCCCTCCAGCACCGACTGGAACTTCAGCTTCTTGGTGAAGGACGGTTTGATGTTCTCAGTCCAGGAGCCGATGGAGGAGGTCCTGCTGGAGCAGCGGTTGGCCGACACCAGGCCGTGGTCGATGAACTCCTCGGTGTCGGAGAAAGCTCCGCGGAGCTGCCGGGTGCTAGTGAGCTCGCTGCTCCGCTCTGCAAACAGAAACAAACAGAAGAGCTCAACAACCTCTGCAGGCTCACCACAGGTGCAAAAGATGATTATTAATGGAAATATTAAAGGCATGCTGGGAGTCACAGAGCCAGAAAAAAAATTCACTCACCATATTTGTTCGAATAAACGCAAGACTTGATTCTTTTTATTAGAAACCTGCAGGAAGTTTTGATCCTTCGTCTGTGGACATTTCTTCAAAACATAAATTATTTTATTATTGGTAAAATAAAAACATGTTTCCAAGATGGGCGGCCAACATTCGCTGTCGTTTTCTTTTTGCTAAATGTTCCTTACCTGACTTGCAGACAGGAGAATAAACGCCCTTTCTAATCCTTAACAGGAAGTGAATCAACACAAGCTCTTGAAAACAGAACTTTGGTGTGAAAATTAAATAATGAAGCTGGAGAATTGGGTGAGAAGGCGTTTATTCGAACTAATATAGTTTTACTGGTGTTATTTTGAAAGCAAACCACAGGAACCACATCCCACTATCTGCAAGCCAGGCCAGGACATGTTCTGTCAGGCTCAGACCTCCATATCTTTTAAAGGGCATTTCAACTTTTTTAAGGAGCTTTAAAAGATACACATCCTGCGCCTTTCCTCCGAAAACATCAGAAGATCCTTCATGCCAACACGAACCTTTGGATGCAAAGTTTGGAATCAAAAAAACGGAACAAGCAAGTTTTCACAGTGCTCTGCTGGAGGAAACCACGGGACCCCGTCAAAATAAGAGCAGGTAGAAAGATCCCAAACAAGAAGAATTTCCCATCTGAACTCATGAACAGGACATGCAGCTGTGGAGCACCAGAGACTAGTTAAAGGGACAGTTCAACAAGTTTCTAAGCTGTAATCTGTGGAAACAGGACGACTGTAATCCAACCAGCATGCAGCAGGTTCTCCATCAGGATCTCAACCGCTTCCTCCCAGGACAGAAAACATCTCACAGCTTGGATCAGAGTCGCCTGCTGCTGACAGACTACAGTCAGACAGCTCAGAGCAGTCCGTCTGATCAAACTGTCCCTTCTCCCACCGACGCTGCTGATGGTCTCTGAACAACAGTCTGTGTGACGTGTGGAGAGCCAGGAGGCGGGCTCTTACCTTTAACTTCCTGTTCCATGGTGGCGTGGATCTGCTCCCTCACACCCGTCACTGTGGAGGGAACACAAGCTTCACGTCAGTTTCAGCTGGCTGCATGCAGTCACAACAACCAGCAACAACTAACAACAACAACTAACAACAACAACTAACAAACAACTAACAACAACAACTAACAAACAACTAAAAACCAACAGCTTTTCTTCACTCAACTGATGAATAAAACAAAGAAAAAAACACATTTGTGTTAAAAAGGATGATGAGACAAAAGATCTGAGAGGAAAAACAAGAAGATCAGCACTCCTGGAGAACAGAGGAGCACACAGGCTGGAGGTGTGAGGAGGAGGAGGAGGAGGAGGGACGAGGGGGAGGGGGTTCTCGTGAGGAGGTGAAAGAGGAGTGAGGAGGGATAAAGGAGGTAAAGATCCCAGGATTGACACAGGTGATGAAGAGGATGGTGATGATGTTAGAGCTGAAGGACTGAGGGATGTCCTGATCCGTCTCCATTTCTATAAAACTGTTCCTTTTTCTATTTCTATTGTTAATTTTACATATCATTCATTTTGATATGTTTAGTTTGTGTAGATATGACCTCTAACCTGTGATATGTTTAGTTTCTGTAGATATGACCTCTAACCTGTGATATGTTTAGTTTCTGTAGATGTGACCTCTAACCTGTGATATGTTTAGTTTGTGTAGATATGACCTCTAACCTGTGATATGTTTAGTTTCTGTAGACATGACCTCTAACCTGTGATATGTTTAGTTTGTGTAGATATGACCTCTAACCTCTGAGCTGCACAACATGTTTAAAACTCTGTTCATGATTGAAAACAACACAAAGCTGTTTCTCTTCGTTCTGTTTTCTCTGCTCAGGTCTGATCCTTCCTGCTGTCAGGAGTTTCTACATGTTTAATCTGATCAGCTGTTCGGGTCGGGACATCCCCTCAGAGGTACAGAGACCCTGCAGGCTGGGACAGAACATGTCCAGGTGTTACCTCCTCCTCCTCCTCCTCCTCCTCCTCCTGTGGTCACGGTGAGCGTGGCTGAGCACGCCTCCTCCCCGGCGGTGTTGGTGGCCCTGCAGGTGTACTGTCCTGCATGCTCACAGAAAGCGTCCACTATGATGAGCGTTGCAACGTTTGTCTCCTCGTCCAGGTGGAACACCACGTTCTTGGTGGGCCGGACCGGCTGCCGGTCGTGGAACCAGCTAATGTGTGGCCTCGGCGTGCCGGAAACACGTGCATAAAAGCGTGCCACCTCCCCATGTTCCACCGTGCAGCCTGTGATTGGCTGGATGAAGATGGGCTTTTGGCCCACAGAGGCTCTCTTTGTGGCGGCAGAGCCATAACTCTGAGGCTCAGCAGGACCCACCACTGCCTGAGTCCCCCCTGAAAGAAGCAGGTCATGGTTTTATTCCACTTAGGGTCAGGGTCAGACCTGAAGACAGGACCTGTCCTCTGAGGGACAGGGGGATTACTGGATCAGATCTAAACGTCCTCTGCTCCTCAGATCTACATGTTTTACATCCTCTTATTGAGTCACTTAAAAACAACAAACTGCTGAAAACTCAGGTTCACTGCATGACACAGAAACACAATACCCAGAATGCACTGCAGCAAACAGCTCACCCCATCAAACTGGGTCCAACAGGACAAACCCAGCAGCTGATCTACAACAGAACAGAACCAGGACGCTGCAGAAGCTGATGGTTCTGCAGGATCCAAACTCACCGTCCAGACTGAGGGTGGCAGAGCAGGACACTCTGCCGGCGCTGTTGGAGGCCACGCACATGTATTCTCCTTCATCCTCAGGATAAACTCTGGAGATCTCCAGCTGACAGCTGTCATCAAACTGAGACATCCTGAAGAAGTCCGACTGCTTGATCTCCTTCTCCTTGTGGAACCAGCTGATCTTCACATCTGGACCAGAACAAGAAGGACAGATGAAGCTCAGTCTGGACCGGGTCCTGATGCTCAGATAGAAAACCCTTTCCTGACTGATCTACAGCAGTGTGAGATGTGGGTCTTTAAGCCACGCCCACCAGACTTTAAGCCACGCCCACTCATCTCATGACACGTTCAGGAACGTCTGACGGCACCAACCTGGTCAGGGTCAGGGTTAGGTTAGGGTTAACCTAACCTGTCGCTCTGCTAAATAAAACAACGTTTCCTCACCGTCTCCACGGACTCTGCACAGGAAGTGAGCCGAGTCCCCTTCGTGGGCCGAGGTGTCCACAGTGGGTGTGACGATGACGGGGGGACAGATGGGGGCAGCTGTATCTGGAGAGACCACCTCAGAGACTGTGGCACACAGAGACCAGGATCAGAATGAGCCCCGCCCCCACCACGGTCCCGCAGGCGGGCGTTCTCTTACCTTCCACGTTGAGCGTGGCGGTGCTGGTGGCMGTGCCGTAGTCGTTCTTGGCCTCGCAGTTGTAGACGGCGGCGTCCTCGGGGAAGACCTCGATCAGCAGCAGGGTGTGCTCGGTGCCGTCGTGCAGGAACTTGCACTTGAAGCCCGGCGACAGAGCCTGGGAGTTCTTGTACCAGTTGACCTGCGGTGGGGGCACGCCGCTCACCTGCACGGAGAAGCGCGCCGGCTTCCCGGCCTCCACAGACTGGGGCTCCATGTGGTGCAGGATCTGAGGAGGCTCCGGGACTGAAAGGACAGGACAGGTTTTCAAAGACTCGTCTCCACTGGTCCACCTGAAGGCCGCCCTGTTGGACTTACTGTTGACCCGAAGGTTCATGGTGCTCCGGTTCTTGCCGGCGATGAAGGTGTACTCCCCGGCGTCGCTCCGGTACGTCTCAGAGATGGTGAGGCGGTGCAGCTTCCTGATGGACACGTAGCTGAACCTCTCCTCCAGAGAGAACTGGATCTCCACGCCGTTCCTCAGCCAGCGAGCCTCCACGTCGTCTTCGTTCACCTCGAACTCAAAGGTGGCTCTGTGTTTCTCCAGAACCTGAGAGAGAGGAGGGGGGTGCTCACTTCACATGCARGGCTTTGTTCTGGAAAAGCTGAATCTAAACCTGACTCACTGTGATCTCTCGCTCGGCAGGTTCTGAGATCCGGATGTCGCGGCCCTCCACAGTCAGGTGGGCCTTGGAGACACTGGATCCGGCCACCACAGAATATTCTCCAGCATCAGACATCCGGACCGTCTGGATCATCAGGCGATGAACGTACTTCTCTGCAGTCACCACGTACCTGTGAAGACAGCACACAAGACGACGTCCAGCTGAGACCTTTGGAAACATCTGTTAGTGTCGAAGGGGGCGGGGCTTTAGTCACACACCTGTCCTCAGACAGGTCCAGCTCCTGGTTGTCCTTCATCCACATCACCTGGATGTTGGGCTCAGAAACTTCACACTCAAACACGACCTTCTTCTTCTCTGTGATCTTTATGTCTTTGATCTTCTTGGTGAACTCGATGACTCGAGCTGTCAGAAACAACGAGCCATGAGAACACCTTCTGAATCCAAAGACGTTTCATTTCCTGCTGTGACCGAAACACTCCCTTACCTTCAACAAACAGGTTAGCAGCTGTGGCGGCGGAGCCGGCCACAAACTGGTACTCCCCTCCGTCTCCAAAGTGCACGTTTCGAATGGTGAGCGAGTGCGTGAGCTGCCGGCTGCGGACCTGGCACCGCTCAGAGGATTTCACCTCCACGCCGTTCTTCAGCCACTTGTAGGTGATGCCCTCGTAGTTGACGGTGACCTCGAAGGTGATGGTGTCTCTCTCCTGAGCGTTCAGGTCATCCAGCATGGAGGTGATGAGCACAGCTGCAGAAAAAGGAGACATTCTTTCAGAGACGTTCCCGTTGATGAGCGCAGATCATCGACTGGAGCTTACGGTTGACGGTGAGCGTGGCGGACACGCGGTCGTTCCCRCAGATGAAGGTGTACTCTGCAGAGTCCTCCCTGCTGGTGTTCATGATCTTCAGCTGGTGCAGTTTCCCCTGGACCACGATCCTGAACTTCTCGCTCATCTCGATCTCCACGCCGTCCTTCAGCCAGGTGGACGGCACGTTGAAGTGGGAAACTTCACACTCGAACGTGGCCACCTGGGTTTCTGGGACCTCCACGCTCTTCAGGGGTTTGGTGACTCTCAGAGCTGCAGGCAGCAGAAAACTGACATTTAATTCTCTAGAGATGTCTTTTCATCAGTAATATAGAAAAGTTATTAATCAGAACACTTCGACATTTGAAACACTTGGAAGAAATTTGAACTAGAATAAAGAAATATTTATTGTGTCGTTTGAATCATTTAGTATAAAAACAGAAAGATTGAAATTAATTTTAAGTGGAATATTTGACTGTCAGTCATTTATAATTGTTGTAAAAATAACTTTTAGAAGGTTAACTCCTGATTTCAGCTGCTGGTTCTGTTGTGGCTCACCAGTGATGGTTCTGATGGGTCCACTCATCTGACAGGATTGGTTGTGCTTTGATTAATTATGGGTTTTGTTTGGTTGATGGTTAAAAAACAAGTCTTTAATCTGAGATTCTGACACAGTTTTATAGAACCTCTTTAGTTCTGTTCGGTCCCTCAGACTGTGTCTCGTCAGGATGAAACACATCTGCACCGGCTTCCTGTTCTTTTAGGATCCAGTTCTGGACTGTACGAGACCTCGGCTCGGTTCGTGTTACAACAAAAACGCTGTAAAACCTCCGTCACACCACTAGATGGCAGAAAAATCACAACGTTTCAAACTGTAGAGAAAAAATCTTTTTCAGTTTGAATGATTCTCCTGATTTTTCTCTCAGTTGTGAAACATTTTAACAGTTAAAGGAAGAGAAAATAAAAACTGTTTGTTTTTAGGTTTCATGACACAAACAGTTTTGGTTTCTGAGAGGCCTTTGGTCCAAACGGATCCACCAGAAACTCTCATTATTAATTCTGCACTGGAAATCGTTAATAAAAAGTCAAACTCAGTTTGTGTGGACAGGAGGAACAAACAGCAGGAACTGGCACTGCAGCCAGAGTCCACCAACCAGATCCAGACTCAGAACCAGATCCAGATCCAGAGACCCCCTGACCTGTAGAACAGCCTAAATCAAACCAGCCAAACTGRTTTTGATCATTTTTTCATTGATATTAATGTAATGTTTGCAGTCTTTGATTTAAATGTTTGTTTTGATTTGATAATGTTTTTAGCAGAACTGAAAATGGACAGATTGATGATGAAATAAAACATTATTATTATTATTTTAATATTATTATTATCATAGTTATTGTTTCACTGCTTTAAATCTCTTTCTACTGGTTTGTGTTTGAGCAGATAGTTTTGGCTTTAAGTGAAAAATCAGTTTATTTTTGAATGAATTTAAAGTTTGGATTAAAGAATTTGATGTTTTTTTTCCTGTAGTTTGTTTGTTAATGAAATGATTGTGTTTATATGCCAGGTCATGTCAGCTCAGCTTGTTTTTAATTGATCTTTTAACTAAATTAAACTTTATTAATATCTTTACATTTTTTCCTGAAAGAGTTTCTTTCCTTTTTGGACCAGATTTAGTTTTATCTGAGAACTATAACTGTCTGGTTTCCACCTGCTCTTAACTAATGAACAAACGAGAAAAAAGCAGTAACTGTAGTAAATGTAATTTATTGTGAATCAGGTTGTTCATGAACACTGTGAGGTTTTCCGTATGACGGAGTCATGACGGGGTGTTGGGGTGCTGCGTACCCTCCACAGTGAGCGCGGCGCTGCACTGCAGGTGTCCCACCACGGCCGTGTACTCCCCCGCGGCGCTGCCGTCCACGTTCTGCAGGATCAGCTTGTGAGCCTTCCTCTCCGACAGAATCTTGCACTTCTCGCTGGACTTGAGCTCCACGCCGTTGAACAGCCACCTGACGGGGATGTTGTCGTGTGATAGGCTCATCTCGAAGGAGGCGGTGCCGTCCAGCAGCGATGTCACGTCTTTAATCTTCTTCACGATCTTTATAGCTGCAGAAACAAACATCAGGGAGGGAAGGGTTAACTCCAGTCAACCAGCTGCTGCAGAGCATCAACACCATGTGGACCGGACCAGACCGGGCCGGGCAGATACTCACTCTCTACGTTCAGCCGGGCGTTGGCCGACAGTTTCCCCAGTTTGAAGGAGTAAACCGTCTCGTCCTGCGTGTTGCAGTCCTTCACCTTCAGGGTCTGCACCRTTCCTTCGGAGGAGATCTCGTACTTGTCACTGTTCTGCAGTTCCAGCCCGTTCCTGATCCACTGGGATCCTTTCACGTCTGGGTGGGTCAGTTCCAGGGAGAACATGGCCTCCTGGGTCTCAGTCACAGTCTGGTTCCTCAGAGTCTTCTTGATCTTCACAGCTGCAAAGAAAACGATGACAGGATGGAGAGTCAGAGCCTGATGATGTCATACTTTATCCCAGTTACAGCCCAGGTATCTGAAACTGCTTTAATGAGCAGAGATATTAGTTATTTAAGTGAGACATACTTAAATACTTTTTAAGTATACAAGTATTTTACTTTAGATACTTAGTTTCAACTAAAGCTAATTCAACTAGACTTTTTAATGTTCTCTCATTTTGATTTAAAGACATTCTTTGGTACCACTTTACAATAAGGCTCCCCTTATGAATAGTTTATAGATAGGTTATTGATTCATCTGTAAACACTCTATATATCATTAATAAATGTTTATTATGGATTAATTAAGGACAGGAAAAGGACAAAACTGTCCGTTTTCTCACCAAATAGTGAGCCAAATCTGTTTGTGTACATATTACTAAGTTTATAACCATACTTATGTATTGGAAACACATTTTTAAAAAATAATATTGAACTATATTACTTATACATATTAACAA
>NW_013953999.1:17881-39956 GCF_001266775.1 Austrofundulus limnaeus
GTACACTATTAATGACTAATAAACTTGAATAAATGCCATAAAGGAGCCTTATTGTAAAGTGTAAAACAGTACACTATTCAAAAGGCTCTTTTATGTATTGGAAACACATATTTAAAAAAATACTATATTACTTATACATATTAACAACTGTCAAAGGGAGCCTTATTGTAAAATGTAAGACAGTAAGTATATTCTTTATTAATGACTAATAAACTTGTATAAATGCCATAAAGAGCCTTGTTGTAAAGTGTAAAACAGTACACTGTTTATAAGGCTCTGTTATGACATTATTAATCATTAATAAATAGTATACTGTTTTACACTTTACAATAAGGCTCCCTTTGATTACTGTGGATATGTATAATGCAGTAATACAGTACAATTAGTATATGTAAAATATGTGTTTTCAATAAATTATTGTGCTTATAAGGTAGTAAACTAGTCTGAAATGTTTAAAAAGCACCTTCAGATGTGATATATACATGGACAGATTTGGCTCACTATTTGGAAAGAAACCAGACAATTTTGTCTCTTTCCATCCTTAATTAATGCATAATTAACACTTATTAATGATTTATAAAGTGTTTACAGATGAAATAATAACATGACTAAAAACTATTTATAAGCCATATATAAGGGGAGGTTTATTGTAAAGTGGTACCCATTCTTTTAATAACCAATATTAGTCATTCTAGTTTAGCCTAGGCTAAAGATTCAGGAGGTCAAACTACAGGAGCTGTCCATCTGAGGGACGTGCGCAGCCTAAAAGACATTCAGTCATGAAATGTTCAGTTTGAGATGATTCAGCCCTGAAACATTTTCACTTATTCCTTTCATTTATCCTGAGATGTTTAGGTTCAAATCTCAGGTCACAGAATGACTTTAAGTCTTGAACAGTTCTGTTCAAATAAAGAACTTTATGTTTATTAGGTTATTAATTAATCATTTGTGAGTTAATTTTGCCTTAATGGACAGTGATTAGAAAAAAGCAAACRTGAAACTGGGATGTTAAATGTGACATGACTGAAAATTTGGGCTCACCTAAAAAAAGGTTAGTCTGGAGCCCTGAAAATTGTCTGGAGTTTCAAAATAACGGCCATAGACAGAGTTTAATTTTATCAAAAGAAGAAGTCCCAAATTGTTAATGATCCTCAGAGAGTCAAAGCTGACAGATGAGGGCTTTCAGGCAGTTCTCTACATCTGTTCACATTTCTGGTTCTTTATGTGCCTGACTGCTGTGTCATGATTGGACCGTTCAAGATTCAGAGTCTTTTCTTCCAGCCTGGCAGACAGAATCTGGTACTCACCCTCCACCTTGAGGTTGGCGCTGGTTTTGGAGTTGGCGACCTGGTAGGTGTATTCTCCAACGTCCTGTGGTCTGGTAATGACGATGATGAGGCGCCTGACAGCTCCCATCACTTCGCTCACGACGTTCTCACTGGAGTCCACCAGCTGACCGTCCTTCAGCCACTTGCCTTCAGCGTCAGCATTGGCGACTTCGCATTCAAACTCAGCSGTCTGGGACTCGGCCACTGTCACATCCTGCAGGGGGCGTGTGATGGCGCCACCTGGAGGAGGCAGAAAGGAATAGTTCTGATTGTATCATAGTTGAGTGTTTCCCACGGTTAGCTCCTTGGACCATCAGAATCTTGAGTTTGGACTCACCAGAGACGGTGAGAGTAGCGCTGGAAGTCTTTTCGCCAGCGTGGAACATGTACTGGCCCTCTTCATCCTTCATGGTGTCAATGACCATCAGAGTGTGAGACGTTCCCTCGGACTCCAGTTTGTATTTGACTCCAGCTTTGAGCTGCTGGTTCCTGAAGGTCCAGACTGGGTCGATTCCAGGGTGAGAAACTTCAACATTAAAAGTAACATTCTGGGACTCGGAGCACTCTTTGTCCTCCATGTGCTTCACTATGTGTACCTCTGTAAGAACCACACTGTTAGAAYTGGAACCTGACACCAGAACCACTCAATACATGTCATCTCTCTCACCTTCAACAGTYAGGTTGCAGCTGGTTTCAACCTTTCCAACCACAAGTTTGTAATGTCCTTCATCTGAAGCAAAGGTCCTGGTGAAGACCAGACGCTGCTTGGATCCCTTTGCCACGATCTGGACCCGGTCACTGGGCATCAGCAGTTTGTCATTGTGGTACCATTTGACAGAGCTGATGTCCTGAGCAGAGATCTTGGACTCAAGAACAGCTTTGGTGCCTTCAATGGAGGATACGTCCTTCAGTGGCACCAAAATGTCGATTGCTGCAGAGAAAGAGAACTTCTAGTTCCAAAAGGCCAAAGTGGTCCAGTGATGTTTAAACTGGGTCAACTGTGGTTTTAACACTTACTTTGAACACTAAGTTTGCCTGAGGTGGAGATGTCGTGACTTGGAACCACGAAAGAGTAAGAAGCAGCGTCTTCTCTGCTGACGTTCTCAAGCAGCAGTTTGTGAACCTGTTTGTCGATGATGATGTGAACCCGGTCGGAGGCGGAGACCACCTGGCCATTCTTCATCCAGGTTCCTTCAACGTTCTCCTGGGAAAACCTGGCTTCCAGTTGAGCTATGTCACCCTCACATACGGTGAGGTCGGTGAGGGGCTGCATCAGGGTCACGGGGCGTACTGAGGAAAGACAAGCTGTTCTTTAGGCACTCATCACAAAACAAACAACTTCTACCAAGTGTCTTCTACTCCACAAGCTTACGTTTCATCTTCAGAGCAGCGCTGCTCCTGAGCTCTCCACAAACAAAGGTATACTTCCCCTGGTCTTCTCTCCTGACATCCTTAACGGACAGAGAATGTCTTCCTCGGCGGGAAGATATGACATACTTAGAGCTGGGAGAGAGTTCCTTTTCTCCAAAGAACCAGGTTCCCTCAGCATCTTCACGGGACAATTCAACCTCAAATTCTCCAGCATAACTCTCAGGTACTTCAATGTTCTCCAGGTGTTTAATGAGCTCCAGGGAAGCACCTGGGGACAGAGCAGCATCAAAAACCTTGAGCTTCCAATACAACAGAAACCAGACCAGTGAAACAGTATGCTAACTCAGAGTTTCTACCTTCTACGTAGAGCCGTGCTGTCGTCCTGACGTTCTCATCATCTAGAACTACACAAGAATACTCTGCATCGTCACTCATCTCAATCATCAGCACAGACAGGAAGTGGACTTTTCTGTCGGAATGCATCCTGTATTTATCTCCTGAGAAGATTTCCACATCATTCTTGAGCCATTTGACCTTAACRAATGGCTCATTGGTTTCACACTCAAAGGTCACCATGGTGTCTTTCTCATTGGCACCAACATCTGCCAGATTCTGGGTAAAACTAATTGTTGCCTTGGCTGAAATGAGAAACCAATAAACAAGTAATGAGTGAAGGACATAAAAGATGCACCTGGAGAGATTTGGGTGAAATGATGTTACCTTGGACCAGAAGGAAGGCGTGGCTCGAGGACTCTCCGGCAATGTTCGTGGCTTTAACCATGATGCTGGCAGAATCCTCCACGGTGACATCTCTGATCACCAGTTCACACACGTGGTCCTCGGGCCAGTACCAGTAAATACGGTCAGACTTTTCCAGCTGAATACCATTTTTGAACCACTGGCATTCTGGTTCTGGTCTTCCAACGACTCTGACTCTGAAATGGACCTCGTCTGTTGGGGAGACCGTCTGGCTTGCAATGCGCTCGAAGATCTTGGGTGCTTCCATGCTGGGTGACAGCTGGACCCTCTCTGGTTTGAAAGTGGGGATAGTGACTGTGCCTTGCTCCTCCAGTCTCCTCCTTTCTTCCTCTTCTTTCTCCTTCATACGATGAAGCAGCTCCTCTTTAGTCTTCTTCAGTAGATCTTCATAAGAGTCATCCCTCTTATGGGATTTGGACTCCACAGCAGAGATGGACTCGTAGAAACCCTCCTCTGTTCTGCGCTTGAACTTGCTCTTCAGCTCTTCTGTCTCCTCAGATGTTCTCTCATGAACAATTCTTTGGGTTTTACGCAATTTAACAACTTCTCTGTCCTGTGCGGTTTCCCCAGGTCTGTCTGACTTGACAATATCAAATCCAATCCTGCCAGATTCTGAGGCTTCTGCAGGCCTGGGTTCTGGGGCACGACGTAGGACTGTTCTGAAGTCCTCTCTCTGTTGGATCTCAAGTTTTACAGTGTGCTCAGTTGTGCCTAAAGGATTGTCTGCGACCACCCTGACCTCTCCTGAGTCATAGGACTTGATATCAACAATCTCCAGGTAATAAATACCATCGTAACGAAGTCTGTACCTTTTGCTTTTGCGGATGAGTTGTCCGTTGAGATACCAGTTAACCTTTGGAGCTGGATAACCGGTCACTCTGCAACGGAATCGAGCAATGTCACCTTCTAGCACTCTGGCTGGTTCTGGGAGCAGAACGATTTCAGGTTTTGTCTTTTCAGACTCGTCATCTCCGCTGACTCCAGCAGGTCCACCTTCATGAGCCATGCGCTCAATCTCATCCATTCGGTATGCTCCCTTCCTGCCTTCAGGAAGCTGCGTCTCCTCAACCAGGCCCTTTTCGTCTTTCACAATCAGGGTGGCCGAGGTCTGGTCCACTCCAAACTTGTTGGTGGCTCTACAGGTGATGACTCCACTGTCTCTAGCGTAAGCCACTTCATAGTCCAGGCTGCAATAGCCGAACTCGTTGACCATGCGCAGCCTGTTTGCAGCAGCCAGAGGTTTGCCGTCATGCAGCCACTCAACCACCATGGTGGGGTCCCCGATGGGAGTCAGTCTGCATTCAAAGTGAGCTGGACCAAAATGCTTCATCCTGATKGATGTCAGCTTCTTCTTGAACACGGGTTTCTGCTGCTTCTCTTTGTCGTAAAGGTCACCCTCCTCCCACTGCTCTTGGCCATATCGTAGGTGGAGGGGCTCCAACTCTGGAGCTGCGATCTCTTTGGCTTTGTACGTTCCTTTGGTGATAATGAGCTTCCTCTCAGCTAGAGGGACCATGTGGTCTACCTCCACATTGACTCTACAGCGGGTGGTGTCTCTGCCAGCCTTGTTGATGGCTGTCGCGGTGTACCAGGCACTGTCTGTGCCGGCAGAGGATGGGATCTGAAATTTGGCCTCTCCTTTGGTTCCTTCAATCCTGACATAAGAAACAAGACAAAATATTCAGTACACTCATCAACTGTTTCAGAGTTAGCTAGAGTAGAATCACTTACCTAATGTGTGGGTGTTTCTGTGGGGTGATGATGTCACTATTTTTCAGCCAGACAATGTCAGGCAGGGGGTTTCCAATGGCCTTAACAGCCAGTTCAACCAGAGTTCCCTGCTTCACCGTGATATTCTTGAGTTTTTCAACAAACTGAGGTCTGGTCACACTTTCTCGAGCTGCAGATTCCAGAACAACAGTTGATAATGTCATGGTCTTGTTGTGGGTAATGCACAGAATAAATGAAAGATGGGACAAACTTACCTTCAACAGACAGAGTTACAGATACAGATGTTCGTCCAGCTCTGTTCTGAGCCACCACAGTCCATTCTCCAGAGTCTTTCGGCACCGCAGGGACAATGATCAGAGACTGAGTACCATCCTCTTTAACCACTATTTTATGAGTGAAGTCATTAACCACTTGTTGTCCTGTTGAAGGGAGGATAAAATGACTTTACAAGAATTTCAATGACAAAAGAACATTTAGGTGTTTATTGTCTTTTCTCACCATTGTGGAACCAGTAAGTGTCCGGCATCGGTCTGCCAACGACCTTCAGGTCAAATCTGGCAGTTTGTCCCTCAGAGCATTTTATAGAAGAAGGTTTCATGACAAACACAGGTTTGTAAAGTCTGTCCAACTGAACCTCATCAGTCTCATCGAGGCGGCGGGCGGGAGAGCGTCCAGGTGAACGGCTGGGTGACCGGCCTGGAGAGCGGCTCAGAGAACGAGGAGATGTAGACCTAAAACAAGGTGGCAGTATTAAAGGCTTCTGAATACTCAAAATGTAACAATCCAGGATCTGGTTGATGTGTCAAGAGAACAGGGATATATTTACATCAATTTAGACCAAATAATGAGAGTTCTGTAAGTTCCTGGCTGTACTGAAATGTGAGAAGATATCTACTTGTGTAGCAGACACAGTTTCACCATGCTGACCTGCTGTCGTCAAAACATCAGAGGACAAGTGAGCAGGTATGATGGAAAAAAATCAAAAGATAAATCATGAAAACTGAGCTTTATTCTTTCTTATTCTAAAATAACTTAATACCAGTCAACTGATGAGTCTTTAAACTTCAGTCCTGCTCTTTAGTTTGGGGGTTCTAGTCTTACTCCAGGTACTGACTCTCTTTAGGACCTACCTGATCCTCTGCAGTGATGATTGGGACGTGTATCTTGGAGGAGTTACAGCCCCTGACGGCTCCACGTAGAGCTTCCCTGAGCTCACAGCGTTTCCCTTCATGTTGGAGGCGAAGGCCGTGTACACGCCTTCATCTTCTGGCTGAATGACAGGCAGACGCAGACTGGCTCGTCCGTCCTGCAGAACTTCCATCTGGTACCTACCACTAGGTTCGATTCGCTGCCCGTCTTTGTACCAAACAATCTGTCGAGAGTTTTATATGGAAGAATAAATTCTCTGGAACTTTTGAATGTTTTTTCAGCTTTTTACTACAATGTAAATATTAATGACATATCTGAAATACTAGTATTACTAGTATTTTTAACCACACATGGTTTGGGACTCAGGACCTTTGATTTGGTTCTACAGATAAGAATGTAAAGAACTTCTCAGCACCTTAGGCAGAGGTCTTCCAGACATCCTACAGTGGAAAGTGACGCCCATTCCCTCCACAATCCGGTAGTTTTTGACTGGTGTGTCAAAGACTGGCTGTGTGGCCTCCTCTTCAGCGATGGTCACCATCAGCTCTCCGTCCTCCATCACCAGCTCTCTGTATGTGATCCTCATGATTCGGAGTTCAATCTCCTGGATGATCCTCTCTTCAAAGGCTGAAATGAGGAATTCCTAAAAAACAAAAGAAAAACAAAACAGTGTTGAAGATTTAAGGTGAAAGGTTTTACCGAGCCTGGTGAAGGGACAGATCTGCAGAAACAGTACCGTCTCTGAGACAAAGCTCATAGGGGTGGTCACCCTCCTCTGGTCCTGCTCGTACTGACTCAAGACCAGYTGGGGCTCTGGGACCACGGTTGTCATAACTTCGGTTTTGTACGTCACATCCTGCTGCTTCATATAAGCTTCATATTGATCTGTGAACAGAAGTTTGGAGACTGAGGAATTGGTCCATTAAAGAGAGAAGAAGAAAAAACAATAAAGCTGATACCTTCGTCCAGAAGAAGGGCGATCGCTGAGGATTCTCCAAGGGGATTCTTAGCAAATATGGAGTATTCTCCAGCATCATCAGCAAAAGTCATGGAGATCTCAAGTCTGCATTCACCAGTTTCTTTCTTATAGGCAACTTTATATCTGATGAGAAAAGGAAAACTTATCTACTCTGATCTGGTTATGACTGCTTCTTGGACAATGATCTGTAAATGGGTGGTTCTTGGTTTGGTCACTTGTACCTGACTAGTGTTTGGTCTGGTGACCTGTACCTGACTAGTGTTTGGTCTGGTGACCTGTACCTGACTAGTGTTTGGTCTGGTGACCTGTGCCTGACTAGTGTTTGGTGTTGTGTACCTGTGCCTGACTAGTGTTTGGTGTTGTGTACCTGTGCCTGACTGGTGTTTGGTGTTGTGTACCTGTGCCTGACTAGTGTTTGGTGTTGTGTACCTGTACCTAACTGGTGTTTGGTGTTGTGTACCTGTGCCTGACTAGTGTTTGGTGTTGTGTACCTGTACCTAACTGGTGTTTGGTGTTGTGTACCTGTGCCTGACTGGTGTTTGGTGTTGTGTACCTGTACCTGACTGGTGTTTGGTGTTGTGTACCTGTATCCGGTGGTGAGCGGCACGCCACTCTTCTTCCAGATGATGTGAGGTTTTGGGTTTCCTCCAACCTGACACTCAAATATGACACTTCCTCCCTCCACCAGTTTCTGGGGGATGGGTTTCTTGATGAAGAAGGGAGCAGCAGATTCTCCTGCACTCACCTCCATCTGCTCCTTCATCTCAACAGCAACCCTGATGAGGAACAACAGCTGGATGAAACCCTGCAGCTCTGAGATTTTATAGCTGCTCTAGGTTAAAAACTGTAAAACTCACGTTTGTGTTTTTGTAATTCCAGTTTCTGTGACGGCCACCATCTCCTCTCTGCTCTCTATTTCCTCTGACACTAAAACACAAAGTAAAGTTGGTTAGGTAAAATCTGCACATTTTGAACTTGTCTTGTGCAGTACTTCTCAAACCACATCTATAGACTGAGTTTGGTTTAATCCATGAACCAAAACCAAGATGGAGTTGGTTCATCCCAAATAATCCCACTTTAATTATTAATTTTCAACTTTTCTCACAGGATTAAAGACATAAAAACCTGTGTTTTGATCATGAACATTGAGCTCTGACCTTTTTTATTTTTATTTTTATTTAAATTAGAAGAATGCATAATAATCAACATGTAAGCAATAAGCATCAATGTAAATATGCCAGAGTTAGCACAACGACTAGTTTTCATCCATTGCCCTAAGGCATGTAAGAACTAGAAGCATCCCACAAAACAAAGAGCAGAGAATAAAACAAACATTACCTATAAAACACAAACTAAATGAAGTTAAAATAAGGATAACAAAACAGACACATGAGTGCACCTTCAGTTGGTTTTCTACCAATCCTTCAAAGCATTTTTAAAGCTACAGTAGGTACCACAGTTCCTGATATGAGCTGGGACAGTGTTCCATGACTGTGTGCCTCTGATGGACACCAGAGTAGTCGAACAGTAAGAGGGAATTTCATGAAACCTGAGCATAATATCCCACAGACAATCACAGTATTTAGTTTTTAGAGAGCAGTAAAATACAGTCCTGTTTGGATCTACAGCTGAAACATTATTATTATTATTCAAAGTCTAACTGGATCACAGAGAATTGGACTTTACACGACTCCAGACTCAAGAACAGTTTGGAACCAACTGAAGCTCAGATTCTAGTTGGTGTTTGATGTCAGAGGAGCTGTTAGCTTCACCTTCTGCTCCACAAAATACTGAATATTTTTGCAGTTTCTAACTCTGTCTGGGGTCTGGACTTCGGTACCTTTGAYGAGCAGGTAGCAGGAGGTGCTAATGGTTCCCGCCTCGTTGGTGGCGGTGCAGGTGAAGCGACCGCTGTCTTCGGCRAACGCCTCACGGATCATCATCCGGGCCAAGCCATTCTGGTAGCTGATCTGAAAGTCGATTGAACTCTCGATCTTGTAGTCCTCTCTGAACCACAGGATGACGGGGGCGGGCTGAGCACTGATCTGACACTCCAGGGTCACTGAATCACCCTCCGTCACCGTCACATTCTTCAGGCCCTGAAAGGAAACAGAGGCCGTCAGAAACCTGAACAGGGTCTGACCAGACTGGGACACAGGTCATATGCTGGAGTTTTATTTTGAAAAGAAGCAAAACAGGAAGTTTACTCACGGCAACAACAGTAGGAGGAAGCGCAGGTTCCTGGGCTCTGGTTGGCACGGTAGCAGACTCCTGCAAACAAACATTAAGAGTGAAGAAGGAGAAGAAACAAGGTGTTTGTCAACAATCGGTGAGGAGGGAGGAAGCTGGTGGGGACAGATAAAACCTTGCAGAGAGACAGACGGATGGAGACAGGAGGAGGAAGAGGAGGAGTYGTCTTCATGAAGGACAGCATGTGATTGGTTGGTGCGTTACGGTAGGAGGGGAACTGAGGTGAAGGTTAAAGTGAGAAGACGAAGGAGAACAGAGTGAAGAACCAACCTGAGGCTCCCAGTCCTCAAACTCCTCCTCACTCACTGCATAAGCCCCGCCCTCAATCTGCCTCYGAACTTGGACATCTTTGAATGGTGGTGGGAGGGGATCCGGCACCACTCTTGCCTCCGCTGCCCTCCTGCGAGAGGGACTGGGAGACTTGACGGGCTTGATGATCTTCCTGGTAGCAGAAGGGGAGGACAGCTCTTTGTGCAGAACGGCGAAGGCCGAACCCACGATTGACACCTGAACCGGTCAATGAGAGCAGGGTTAACCATCGTCAAGAACAAACAGGAAGTCCACGCTCTGTTGAGGATTAGTGAGTGATGAAGACCGATTCTGATTGAAAGGGAGGCAGGCAGCAGGATTCGAGTCAAACTTGGATCAGAAAGAGTCGGGACAGTAAGGAGACCTACAGACAACATCGTTAACCTTTACTTCCTGTCAGAGAAAATAAAAATAGTTCATCAGCTTCATTTAGTGGTAAAAACTTGTTTCAGTCTTCAAAAAACTACAAAAACCAAGTCCAGGACCAGTTTTTTCCACTCTATAATGTTCCTTTCACACATAAAGTCATTGTGATGAAGAGATCATCAGTGCAGTAGTCAGAAAACTGATCCAAGTCCAAACCATCACAGAACCTTTTCTATTACAGATGGTCCCTGAGCCTGAACCCAATGTTCCTGGACTTTCTTCTCTGGTTAAATCTTAGTCTCATCTGACAGTTGGACATTCCTTCAGAAGGTCTGAATGATGGATCCTTTGGATCTGAAGATGGTAGCCTCTTGACTGATCCATCCAAGAACCTTGATCCAAGTTCAGAACAATGACAGAACCAGTCTTCTGGACTTCTTGCCGACAACTTTCTGGATGCTCCTTTCCTCCTTTGGACTCTTTGTTCCAACAAACATCTGGAATCTGATCTGTCAGATCCAGGTTCCTTCTGTGTGATGGTCTGACCAGATGGAGCCCAGAGAAGTCGACACCGCCTCCTAACCCAAGACATTTCTTGAATTGGTACCGTCTGAGAGACCAGAGACCATGGCTGAGGTTTCAGACCACGACCAGAACTGAAGAGGCCATTTGGCTCAGAGTCCAGCTGTCTTCTACTGAACCACGGTCCAGCTCAGACTGGACTCTTTCAGGACTCCCTCAGTGGTTCCATAAAGTTCTGCTCTGCAGAGGAGAAACCTGAGAATCCTTCAGTCTTTGGTTTTTATTCAGTCATTGTCTCAACATCTGGTGTCAAAGTGAAGAACCTCTGATGATCTTCAGAGTCTCAGACTGAACTGGAGATGGACCTAATCAGAATCTAATCAGAACCAAGACTTCCTGACCTTTACTCTTAGCTCTTTAAAAGTCTAAACTGGTTTCCTGGTGAGCTTTTGAGTCGTTTCAGGCTGAAACACAGGAAGAGATCTTTAAAAAGAAAGAAGCTGATGAACAGAAGATGAAACATCTGGACTTTATAAAGTCTGACAGGAAAATAAAGCTCAAAAACAACCTWTTCCATCCTGTTCCAACTGCTCTGATTAAAGATTGACAGACATGAAAAACTCCAGAACGTGGTGAATTAGGAGGAGGATCAGTGATGCTGACGGGTCGACGTGCTGCAGAATCAGAACCAGGATGGTTTAGGTCGGGTCACACGTGAGCCACACCAGTTAAACATGTGTTTGTTAAAGATGGAATGGAGGATCTGGGAAGATATGACGGGTCTGGACCTGATCCTCTTACCTCGTGGCTCGGTTCATGTTTAGGAACAGAAACTTTAGAGACGGTGAAATGTGGGACTGAGGAGACACCAGAGTCCACATTGGAGGAGACATCAGTCCACCTCTGGACCTGCTGGACCTGTTGGACATGCACATGTCTCTGCTCTTCAGAAGCAGTTTTTGTGGCCTGAGCTGGTTTGTCTGCAGGTACTGCTTCCTGCTCCTTCACGTCCATGGCCTCGTCCTCCTCGGCCCGGTCGCCCTCCTCGAGGACGGGCTTCCGGACCCGAGCAAGGTCGACGGCGGCCACGACGGTGGCGACCGCCTCGGCCTTTTTCTCTCCCTCAGCCTGGAGAAACAAGGAGCAGCACACAGATCTCAGGGAGGATGACCCCAAAGACAAAAAGTGAAACATGACTTTGAGTCTTTCATGGAGGACAAATGAAGTCCTGAGGAAGAGGCGGAGCTTCATCACGTGACGTTGGACTTCTGGCCACAGCTTTGCGCTGCAGGTCTTTTCTCAGACAGACCCTTCCAGGACTCAGGTGCATTGTGGGTAAGCTGATATGTTGAGTATACTTTAAGTGCATCAGGACCAGGTCTACATCAGACCTGGTCCTGATGAAGAGGAGGCTCACCTCTCTGCTGGAGACCACCTGGTGCTCCCACTGCTTCTCCAGGTGCAGCTGGGTGGCGCTGCTGCTGCTCATTGTGGTCATGGTGGTGTAGCCTTCAGCCACGTAGTCCTCCTGCTTCCAGGGCGGCAGGACCTCTGCAGAGGCAGAAACCTGCAGGAGAGCCAGGGTTTCAGAGGAGGACACACAAACACTGGACCTGCTGGGTCAACAGGACAAACACGGGTCTGAAGCTTCTGCTGGGTTCATTTCTGACCCTCCACAGAACCAAACACTAAAGGACCACCTTCCTTCAGACATAAACAGGATTTGATGCAGGAACTGTGATAAACACAACTTGGTTCTGGAAGTTCTGGAAGGGTTAGAACCAGAAAAACATCTTTGTGTCCTGAACCCACATCATCAGACCCGGTCCTGTTCAGTGGTTGGATCCAGAACACCTGGACCTATTCTCACCTGCTTCCTGGTCATCACTGGGCTCCTGACAGGTTTGATCTGGAAACTTGACACCCTGCTGGAGGGAGAAACGGACCTGCAGAGAAAAACACAGTTAAACCAGAACATCTCGTTAAGACGGGTTCTCCTGGGGCTGCAGGTGGGGGGGGGCATACCTGACAGGTGCGGGCGTCGGGCCCTTCACGTGTCTGACGGGGGACGGGGACTGTTGGCGGCCTCCCGTTACCTTGGAAACAAAAGATGGTGGGGACCGGGATGTGGGCTTTGGGGGGACCCGCGGTGGGGTTTTATGAGCTATGTGCTGAGTCATCATTCCTCCTTCGACGTGCTGAGTCATCATTCCTCCTTCGACGTGCTGAGTCATCATTCCTCCTTCGACGTGCTGAGTCATCATTCCTCCTTCGACGTGCATCTCCATCATGGTGGTGGCCTGGAAACTGGCCTCCATTTTCTGCAGACCAGAACCAGAACCCAGACCAAACCTCCTTCAGACCCAAACACTGTGTAATACCACTGAAGACCACCAGGTGCAGTTCTGACACCACTCACCCGCTCCATTCTGGACTCTGAAGTCTCCATCTGGGACGTGGACATGACAGTCTTGGATTTCTTTATTGGAACAGCTTCTTCACCTGCAGCAAAGACACCTGGAGGTTTAGATCTGCTCGGACCCCCATCAGCGGGAGGTAGAACCTGCAGGTGAACTGGACCGGTGCTCACCTTGAACCAGCAGCTCGGCGGTGGACGTGGCCCGTCCGCTGCTGTTGGTGGCAGTCACAGAATACGTCCCAGAATCCTCTGGGAAGGCCTCTGCGATCAGTAGACTGTACAGGTCTCCGTCCTGCAGGATCCTGAAGTCAGCAGAGCTCTGGATCTCGGCTCCCTCCCTGTAGAACTTCACTACAGGTGAGGGGATCCCTGAGACCCTGACGCTCAGCCTCACCTGGCTGCCCTGCCTCACTGTGGAGCTCTGCAGCCTCTGGAGGAAGGTGGGGGGCGCCGTCTCCGCTGCAGAGACACAAGACGCACAAAGGATCAGAACATGGAACAGATCGGCTAGAGAAGCTCAGGAGGTCCAGCAGGTCCAGCAGGCCCGGCAGGTCCAGGACTCATGCAGAGCAGGAGTTCAAATGTCTCAGGGTTTCTTTATAGTGAGGGAAGAAAGAAGACCTACAGACTGATCAGAACAGGTTCTGCAGTTTTGTGGACTCTGTTCTGGTCTGTTGTGGTTCAGGGGAGCTGAGCTGGAAGGAGAAGCTCTGTTTACAGATCAGTCTACGTTCCTACCCTCACCTGAGGTCAGATCGTTCTACGTTCCTACCCTCACCTGAGGTCAGGAACTTTGGGTAGTGATGGAAAAAACAAGATCACAAATCCAAGCAGCTGAAATGAGTTTTCTCTGCAGAGTAGCTGGACCATCCCTCAGACCCAGACTGAGAGGTTCAGTTCTCCAGGAGAGACTCAGATTAAAGCTGCTGCTCCACATCCAGAGGAACTAGCTGAAGTGGTCCATCTGGACAGGATGGACCCTGGCCTCCTCTATAGGGAGGAGACACTGAAGAAGACCCAAGACACTCTGGAGAGACTGTCTCTCAGCTGGTCTGAGAACAGCTCGGAGTCTTTCCAGAAGGGTTGGAAGATGAAAGAGGTGTGGACCCCACTGATCTAGCTGCTGCCCCCAAGACCTGAGTCTGGAATAAGAGGAAGATGATGAATGACCCCTGAGGGTCTGACAGCTCAGACCTGAACTCCTGACTGGTTCCAGTTAAAAATTTAAATTCTAATCTAATTCCTCTTAAGGAAAGTTATGCTGCAGCAGCTGCATCTAAATCTGTTTTATCACAGGATTAAATGACAAGCCCCGCCCCCACAGCTGACAGCAGATAAATTTAGACTCAGAMTGGCTCTGGGGGTTACAGGAACCTACAGTGTCTTTGTGACACTGAACAGACAGCTTTCTGTCTGACTGATGAAGGAAGCAGAACTTTACGACCTAAACATCCACAATTATTATTTATTCAGGACAAGACCGATGATGAAGCATGAATATTTAGTTAACTTTGGTTAGTTTGTTCAACTTCACGATTTATGAAGAGACAGGACAACAGGTGCTCCTACATTTACCTGCTAGCTGCTATCAGGGACAAGCTGGGGTACACCTGCTATGAGTCAGGAGACTGAGACACAAGGTCTGTCCAGTGTCTCAGTCTCACATTAACAAGGAGCTCAGTGCTGCTCACAGCTTCTCCAGCTCCAGTGGTGGATAGGACAGGAAGGTTTCACCTGTCTCTCCACCTAACCCTCACCTGTTCCCGGTCTCACCTGTCCCTGTTTCACCTGTCCCCAGTCTCACCTGTCCCTCCCCCTAACCCTCACCTGTCCCTGTTTCACCTGTCCCCAGTCTCACCTGTCTCTCCCCCTAACCCTCACCTCTCCCCAGTCTCACCTGTCCCTCCCCCTAACCCTCACCTGTCCCTGTCTCACCTGTAACGAGGAGTTCAGCTGTGCTTGTGGCTTGTCCAGCACCGTTGGTGGCTCTGACAGAAAAGCGTCCGCTGTGTGCGGCGGTCACAACGGGGATCCTCAGAACAGCGCGGCCATCGCTGAACGAGATCTGAACGCCGGGCAGAGCGGCGGTGGAAAGAACCTGGCCATCACGAAACCAGCTCACCTCAGGAACTGGAGAACCTGCAGAAGAGACYCAGACTGTTATTGGAGAACCTACAGAGRGTSTTGTCCYCTGWCTGTTAGACTCTGTTTCTTTTCTTACCACTAACTTGAGCCTCGAACGTCGCGGCACTACCCTCTAGTGCCACGACGCTCTGAAGAGGCTGAGTGAACGTCGGCGCCTGTGTGGACATGTTGGTCGGCACCCTGAAGAGACACAAAATAGTCAGACATGTGAGAACATCGTCTACTCCATCACAACCTGAGCTGAACGCGTTTCAAAGTCATGGAGATGGCTGATGAAGCAAACAAATAATAAACACCAGGAGCAAACAAATATTAAACACCAGGAACAAACAAATAAACAAATAACAATACCAAAAACAATAAAACCAGATTTATGTGTGACATCTTGTCATTTGTCCATTAGCTGGTGGGACAGGTTGGTTTATTGGTCAACCAATGGGTTGATTGATTATGTATTTAACCAGACAAATCCCACTAAGATCACAGATCACTTTTGTAATAGAAGCCTAGACCTTAAGGCCATAGCATGGTGAGACAGTATGTTTGGTAGTTTGGTTGGTGGGTCAGTAAATTGGTTGATTGGTCAACTGACTGGTTAGTGGGTCAGTTCGTTTGGTTGGTTGATTGAGTTGTGAGTCGGTTCATTGGTGGGTCGGTTGATTGTTCGGTTCGTTGGTTGAATGATTGGTTGGTAAGTTGGTTGAATTGTTGGTTGTTAAGTTGGTTGAAAAGTTGAGTGATTGCTTGGTTGGTAAGTTGGTTGAATGGATGGTAAGTTGAGTGATTGCTTGGTTGTTAAGTTGGTTGAATGGTTGGTAAGTTGAAAGATTGTTTGGTTGTTAAGTTGACTGATTGGTTGGTTGGTTGGTTGGTTGGTTGGTAATTTGACTAACTGATTAGTAAGTTGAAAGAATGGTTGGTGGTAAATTGACTAATTGGTTAAGTTGACTGATTTGTTGGTTGATAAGTTGGTTGAATGGTTGGTAAGTTGAAAGATTGTTTGGTTGTTAAGTTGACTGATTGGTTGGTTGGTTAGTAATTTGACTAACTGGTTGGTAAGTTGAAAGGTTGGTTGGTGGGAAGTTGAATGACTGATTGGCAAGCTGAATGATTGGTTAATTGGTAGGTAAGTTGAATAATTAGTAAGTTGACTGAATGATTGGTTGGTAAGCTGGTTGAATGGTTGGTTGGTAAGTTGACTGGTTAGTTGCTAGGTTGATTGACTGGTTGGTTGGTAAGATGAATGACTGATTGGTTGGTAAGTTGGTTGAATGAATGGTTGGTTGGTAAGTTGACTGATTGGTTGGTTGGTAAGTTGGTCGAATGAACGGTTGGTTGGTAAGTTGGTCGAATGAATGGTTGGTTGGCAGTTTAGTATAAAGTACTTCAAAGTAATACTAAAATACAAGTATCTTACTATAAAATGACTTTGGTAAAAATGAAAGTCTCTAAAAATATTACTTGAGTAAAAGTTATAGACATTTACTGTACTGAAGTATCAAAATAAATTTCTGATATAAAATGAACTTAAGTATTAACAGTGTAAGTATTGAATAAAAGTGAGAGGTTACAATTCTCATTATGACATGTCTTGTGAGGTGGTCTCTCCAAAAGAAAACTACTTTTTTCTAAAGACCATAATGACTATACTGTTGCATATATCTCTGACACAGTCTTTTACATAGGCGGGTACACGTGTCTGGAGTATGACATGATTTGTGTCATACAGGTATGATGGATCGTACAGACCAACAGGGTGTCAGAATAATGGTACATATTCATACTTCTCATCCAACCACAATTAATTTCACTCTGTCCAGGAGGCAAAATTTGTCAGGATAGCTCTTTTTTAACAACAATATGATTGAAAGAAAACAAGACAACTTTCTACTTCTTACACTTTTTAAAATGTGAGGAGTTTAAATAAAAGTTGGCTGAAAAAATAAATACTCTAGTACTGATAACCAAAATTTCTACTTTAGTACAGTAATGAAGTATTTTTACTTTGTTACTTTGCACCTCTGTTGGTTGGTATCGGGCTTTTGCAACAGCTGCTCCAAAGCTGCGGAACGGTCGACCTCTTAATATATAATAATATTATATCTAAATCTGAAATATTCGGTCTGCTGAGACTGTTGAGGCTTTTAAATCTTTGCTGAAGACCCGTCTCTTTTCTATGGTTTTTGATAAAGACAGAATGTTAGGTTCAGTTAGAGCTGATGTGTTTTTATCATATTATTATTGGTTAGTTGGTTGGTTGTTCAGTTCGACCTGCTGGTTTTCTGCAGGCCAGAAGCTGACAAGTTTGGCACTTCCTGAATTTCTAATCTTATGAAGTCCAKAACATCACATTTAAATTTGACAGTTGAAAATGAACTGTAACATAAAAAACAATCAGAGCCAGAATCAGGTCATTTGATCAGGGGCCTCGTGTACTGAGACCACAGTGGATTTCTTACTGAAATGTGGCATATGGTCAAATCAAGAAAACAGAGTGTGCACAAATAAATCAAGATGTATCAGACYGTGCATACACCAGAATGGACGCACATTTTTTTTGTATATCACAATCAACGTGGAACTGAGCACATGTGAGACTCCTCCCCTGACACGCCTTCATTTACAGATGTTAAACATGAAAACTGTGACGTGTGATGGATGTGATCCCTGTTTGACCAGAAAGGATTTCTGCAATCATGAAAATAAGCAATTAAATATAATGCGAGTGAGAAAAGGTTCTAAATAAGTAGTGGGATGTAAAAATGTGTTTGTCACATACAAAAGACGAGTGTGTGTGTGTGTGTGGGAAGGTTTTTGCTACATCGTGGGAACCATTTTCCAGAAAAAGGCAGCCTCATGGGGACAGAATGTGCACCATGGAAATAATGCCCGGTCCCCACAAATACAGATGCTAATTTCAGGTGGGGKGGGGGGGKGRGGGTTAGGACCAAGGTGTGAATTGAGTTTAGTTTTAGGGTAAATGGTCAGGGTTAGGGTATAAAATGACTAGAAAATAAATGGAAGTCAATCCACTGTCGCCATGGGGATGTAAAAACAAACCTGTGTGTGTGTGTGTGTGTGTGTGTGTGTGTGTGTGTGTGTGTGTGTGTGTGTGTGAAGCTGCTGTTATTAGGGGCGTACCTGGTGCAGCCCTCTGAGCCTGGAAATATTTTAGCAAACTTCACTAAGTTTTCTCTGCAGTTCTGGTGAGTTGTTATATTTTACAGTCCTGTGGATGAGGCTCCATTTTTATCCTCAGACACTGAAAACTGCTGATGAGACAGACGTCATCGAGGATCAGGAAACCCTCTTTGTGACTAAATACATGCTGTGTGTATAAATACACACTCTGTGTATAAATACACACTGTGTATAAATACACACTCTGCATATTTATTATATCCTCTAATAAGTCTGAATCTGTTCCTGTTAAAAGTATTTCTGGCACAACTCTGCACATCCTTTAACTGCGTCCATGGATGTAATAATTGTTAWTCATGTGTGTCTGCTGTGAACAATAWTCATTTTCACATCATGAAGTTTCTCAGAATCACCTCTAAGTGTCGCCAACAGAACCAGAACCACAGAACCGTGTGGCACCAGCCCYGGAGTTGAGGCTGCGCACGTTTCCACCTTCACTTCACTTCTGACACGTCTGGAGTTTTGTGTGGAAAATGGTGTACACAAGGTTTGTGTGATGATAGATGAGGCCCCTGATGATGGTGCAGCAACAGCAGCTGTACAGGACCAAACATGAACCTGTCTGACCCACCAGACCCAGTCTGACCAGTTAAACTCAAAAMAAAACACTTTGAACCCAGAACTGAAGCAGCAGCTCTAACTTCAGACCTTTTCAACGTTCGGCTGTTTTTATTTCTTGAAACGAAATAATACATTTTTATAACTTTAATTTGTTTAACAGAACCAAGACCTGGTCTAAACCTCACTGCAGGGTTTATAAGGTTTCTGTGAAACCAGTTCTACAGGGAGTCCAGAACCAGAACCAGAACCAGATGATTCCATCAGAACAGTTTTAATCTGAAAAGTTTTCTTTTTCTTTCTTTTGGTTTTCTTTCTTTCAGATCAAATCTGATGAAACCAAAGTTTGAAGATTTAAATAAAGATGAAGTCAAAGAACCTTTGAGGCTCCGCCCACTTTTTTTCTTTAAATAACTTTAAGTTCTGACAAACATCAAAAACTAAACGTCTCTGGACCCGTTTGTCTCCTCAGAGGTTCTGATGAATCAAATAACCAGAATTATTGGGATTAATATTAAATTATAGGGGGGGGGGGGCAGCTGAGGTAATTAAAGGCAGAGCAGAAGAAGAAAATAAACCGGATCAGAACCTGAAACAGAACCTGACTCAGAGCCTCAGTGAGGTGCTGCTGCTGTCAATCATCCCACAGATCCCAGAGGTGTGTGGGGGAGACCTAAAAATAGCCCCCCACCCTTCAGTTTGACGGACAGGCACCATGTGGGCCACATATCTGAGCAGTGATAGCTCCACCACCGCTGCCCTTAAAAAGCCATCAGAGCTTCGGCTGCTATTCTGGGAGGTCTGCATCATCTTCAGCCACAAACAGCCGAAACAGCTCCACAACCTGGAAATGAGAAAACATCACTCCGACTCTCAACCTCACTCACTTGTCTGCACAAGGGTGCCTGGGGGCCCAAAGCTGGGCGGTCTGCAGGAAGCTGAAGGTCTGTGTCCAGAACCCGGGTCAGAAAGTCCAGAAGAGCAGCTGAGCGGCGCAGGAAGGCCTCAGAAAAAAACAAAACTACAGGCCAGCGGCGTGTAGTTCTGTTTTTCCTCCTGACAGCGGTTCCTCCGGCCGGGAACGCTGACCCTGCTCAGGGGGGCYGACCGGCAGCCGCGCTCTTTATACCCCGCTGACATCACGCAGGGCGGGGCCTGTGATTGGTCAGGCTGCAGGGCATGATGGGAGGACGACTCATCATCACCACAGCTGCTGGAGAAGAGTTCAGTCAGGAGGAGAACCAGAACTTTTATCTGAAAAACACGACTAATCATTAGAATGTGATCAATCCCAGATTTATGACCATGTTACCCAGAATGCTTTGCTTCCATCCATGGACCCTGTAAGACAGGATTATTTAACTTCAGGTACAGGTGTGGTGCAGTTCAGTTCAGTTTATTTATTTAATGCCAAGTCACAACATACGCTGTCTCAGAGCACTGTACACAAAAAATAAAAATAAAAAACACAAAGAAGGCAGCAGACTGCACCAAATCTTACCTTGGTCACAGTCTCCATCCTGAGCAGCACACCTGCAGCAGCAGAGAGGAAAAACTCCCTGCTAATCAGGAAGAAASCTCCAGCAGAACCAGGCTCAGGACAGGAGACCATCTGCCTCGACCGGCTGCTTGGAGGACAGGAAAGAGACACAGACAAACACAGAAGAACTGGTCCAGGACTGGTCCAGGACTGGTCCAGGACTGGTCCAGGACTGGTCCAGGTGCACCTTCTTCTGGAAGAGACAAAGAAAAAACATGATAGAAATAATAAGAATAAACGTGTAGAGAAGAGAGACTAAAGACAACAGCAGAAGAACTGGTTTATAAARGTTAAACTCTGGGTTATTCCAGTCCTGACTTCCTGTTGGTCTGTACACAGAGTTGAAGTGTTTTACTGAGTTTCAATGCTTCAACAAGTCAGCAGGTATGTTTTAAATAAAACTGAACTTTCTGAGTTTCTTTCTGTCCACAAATGTTTCTGTTCTCAGGTCTAAACTCTGCTGACATTCAGCTGTTAAATCAGAACAGAAACAGAAATAAAGTTCCTGCTCTCACAACACCTGGTTTTCATTTTATCAGCAGGTAATTAGCACAATGATGATGTTTTAAATCTTCTGGCTCAAACTTTACAAACTAATGTAAAGTTTAAAAGTAACTCCACAGGTTGATAAAATGATTAAAAGTTTCAGGTTATTAAACATCAAATTTATCTCACCTGTAGCTCCGCCTCCTCCTCCTCCTCTTCTTGGTTTATTCTGTAATCTGAACAAATGATTGATTTAAGTGGTTTATTAAGCTCAGCCCATTGAACTGTGATTAATATTTCTCCTGTGTTTCCTGATAATTGATCATTTTCCATATTGTGAATAACCAGAGATGTGTGACTGGTTCTGGTACTGTTTTCTAATTTCTGTTGTTTTCTAACTTATGATCMAACCAAAACTTTTTCTTTTTCGTCTTTTTTAAAAGCATTAGCTGTATCTCAGGTGTGTCAGCAACAAATAATCCTCGTTTCCTGTAGCTAATTAACACGTTGGTGACGTCATCACAACCATAAGGTTTGTTTCTGCTCTTATCGCTTACTTTTAGTGTTTCATAATTGAGCCGAATTAAGCATAAAGCTCCTCTCATTCGCGCGTTTTTGTGTTTTTCTTCTCAGATACGGAAATGTTTTTAAAAATGTTGGAGAAAACCGACCGTGGAGTTTCCGTGTTGCTCGTCGGTGTCTGTCAGCTCTGTTCCAACCTGCTGCTCTGCTCGGATAAAATCTTGTTTTTACACTAAACGCTTCATCCAATAAAACCAACAAGTAAGAATATTAAACCCGACCTCTGTGGGGTCAATTCGGCTGATTTAAAATGATTGGCAACTAGAGCCAGTTAAAAATATTTGACGTTCACTTACCAATCGTATAAACCCGAACCGAGACATCAAAGTAAGGCAGGCCGTGTTAACATATAATAGACCACACACACACACACACACACA
>NW_013953999.1:40956-44537 GCF_001266775.1 Austrofundulus limnaeus
AAATAGTAAAAATAAAAAAATATGAAATTGTTTAATGTGTATTTATAAGAGCTGTTTTGTTTTGTTACCTAAACATTATTATTGTATTAAATATTTTTCTCTTCTTTCTGCTGCCTTTCATTTTACTTGTTATGAAATGAATGAATCATAAAATAAAGAAATAAAAAATAGTTCTGCAGGTCTAAACTTAATCCTGCAGGTCTACAGTGACTGTCTCAGTACTACAGTTAGTCCTGCAGGTTTAAAGTTTGTCCTGGTGGTCTACAGTTAGTCCTGGTGGTCTACAGTTAGTCCTGGTGGTCTACAGTTAGTCCTGGTGGTCTACAGTTAGTCTTGGCAGTCTACAGTTAGTCTTGGTGGTCTACAGTTATACAAGCAGGTCTACAGTTAGTCTTGGTGGTCTACAGTTAGTCCTGGTGGTCTACAGTTAGTCTTGGTGGTCTACAGTTAGTCCTGGTGGTCTACAGTTAGTCCTGGTGGTCTACAGTTAGTCCTGGTGGTCTACAGTTAGTCTCGGTGGTCTACAGTTAGTCTTGGTGGTCTACAGTTAGAAAAGCAGGTCTACAGTTAGTCCTGCAGGTTTAAAGTTTGTCCTGGTGGTCTACAGTTAGTCTTGGTGGTCTACAGTTAGWKWWGSWGGTCTACAGTTAGTCRTGGTGGTCTACAGTTAGTCTTGGTGGTCTACAGTTAGACAAGCAGGTCTACAGTTAGTCCTGCAGGATTATGGTGTGTCTTCTCTGAATGACTGTTGGAACTAATATATTTAATTAAATAAAATCATATTAATGTGTATAACTGTAGCCTTTAGTGTTTTTAAGCACAGAGTAGAAAGTATTCATCATCTTAATTTGGATAAACAAGCAGAGAAATAAAACCACATTTAATCTGAAAATATCAGAACAGAAAGTTTAAATCAAATAAATCTGACTCAGTCTGAGAAACACGTTTATCAGACTGAGTCAGATTTAGTTGTGTTTCATTGAAACGTTTCTTTCTGTTTGATTAAAATTCACCTAAAACACTGAAATAAAGCAGAAAGATGCGACAGCTTCTTGGATCAGAAACATTGAAGCTTAAATCAAAAACAAACAACAGAAATAGAAAATTCAGCTGAAGCTACAGAGTTTTGGTTGAAATGAACTCAGAACTGGTTCTGTCAGAACAGGTTAGTCTTCAGAATCAGAATTAATGATTCGTTCCAACAAAGTGAGACCCTGAACGTCTCACCAGGACCCTCAGCTGATCTGAGGTCTGACTGAAGACTTGATCAATCATGAACCAAAGAGTCAGATTGAGCTCAGACTGATCCTGAACCAGATGGACCCGGCTGGTATTTTCAGGTCTGAGAGACAGATAAGGCAGGAACTATAAATAGCCCCTGCCCCCCCCGGGTCAGTTTGATTGACAGCCACATGTGGAACATAGCTGAAGGTGGAACTGATATCTCTGCTGCTGATTCCCTTAAAAAGCCATGGGCCCAGCTGACGGGCCACTCTCATGCACTCAGCAGCTATTCTTGGCCTTCCACAGAGCCCTGCTGCCTGCTGGACCCCAAAATACATGAAGACAGAGAAACCCTCACAAACTTTACCAAAACTAAAGTCCACAGTCCTTAGCCCAGTCCCCAGAAACCAGCAACCACAGGCCAAACTGCAACCCAGGCAGGAACTACTCACTTGTTTCCACAAGAGTGCCTGGAATTGATGGGACGGGGCCCGGCTGACTAACGAGCTGAGGTCCCCTGATCCAGATGGTTGTGAGCAGAAAAGTCCAAGATGAGAACAGTCAAGCCTCAAAATATTCCCTGACCAAAACAAAACTACACAGAGACGGGCCGTGTAGTTTTGTTCCCCTGCAATCCCTCCACCCGAGGCGAGGCTGGGAATGCTCCAACTGCTCAGGAGGGCCCACACGGGGCCGAGGGCTTTTATACCAGGGGGGGCACCCCGCATCATCACCAAAGACACACTCCCTATTGGCTGCTGGGACACCCAGGGGGGCATGATGGGACATGGCAGCAGTCACTGTGTGGACCAGGATCCAGGGTTGATTTGAAGCAAACACAGATTTTCAGCCTGATGAAGACTCACAACAGAAGATCTTTGTTAGGCTCAGAAACCAGAAGAGGATCTTTGATCTGGACTCTTTCAAACGTCCCTGAGTCCTTCAGTCACTGCTGACAGAAAAGGACAAGCCTGTCCATGTCAGTCAACGCCCCCACCTCCGTCCCTGCTCCAGCTGCTTGTTACACCACACCAACAAACTGGTCCAACAAACTGGTTACCTCAGACTGCAGGAGTCACAGAGCCCGGCTCGGGTCTGAGGGATCCACTGAGCTGAGGGTCACTCTGAGGCTCCGATCAGACCCAAAACGTTCACCCAGGACTCTTCAACATCCTAAACCTGCAGCAAGATCAGTCCAGTTAGGGTCCTACAGANTCCCCAGTCTCACCTGTCCCTCCCCCTAACCCTCACCTGTCCCTGTCTCACCTGTAACGAGGAGTTCAGCTGTGCTTGTGGCTTGTCCAGCACCGTTGGTGGCTCTGACAGAAAAGCGTCCGCTGTGTGCGGCGGTCACAACGGGGATCCTCAGAACAGCGCGGCCATCGCTGAACGAGATCTGAACGCCGGGCAGAGCGGCGGTGGAAAGAACCTGGCCATCACGAAACCAGCTCACCTCAGGAACTGGAGAACCTGCAGAAGAGACTCAGACTGTTATTGGAGAACCTACAGAGGGTGTTGTCCTCTGACTGTTAGACTCTGTTTCTTTTCTTACCACTAACTTGAGCCTCGAACGTCGCGGCACTACCCTCTAGTGCCACGACGCTCTGAAGAGGCTGAGTGAACGTCGGCGCCTGTGTGGACATGTTGGTCGGCACCCTGTAACACAGATCAGAGGATTAATTCTCTTCCTAATCACAACTTTCATTTGGACTTAAATTCCTTCAAATCACAACTTCCTGTCAGATTTAATATTTTTCTGATTACAACTTCCTGCTGGGTCAAATCTGGCCCTAATCATAATAATATTAATATTGCATTAGTCTTATGTAGCACTTTTCTAGACACTCAAAACACTTTACAATTTTTAATGCATTATTCATTCACCCGTTCATTCATCCATTCTTTATCTCATTCATACACACACTGATGATGGTAAGCTACATTGTAGCTCCAGCTGTCCTGGATCCACACAATGACTGAGACGGATGGAATGGGGGATCAAACCAGCAACCCACTGGTTACAGAACAGCTCCCCAAACCGATGATGACTTCCAGTCCAGTATTATCATGTTCTAAAGATAAATTCCTGATTTCGTCTTTAGTTCTTTTAACTTTTAAAGTGGTACTGCAGGTCTACAGATAGTCCTACACGTCTACAGATAGTACTGCAGGTCTACAGATAGTACTGCAGGTCTACGGATAGTACTGCAGGTCTACAGATAGTCCTACAGGTCTACAGATAGTACTGCAGGTCTACAGATAGTCCTACAGGTCTACAGATAGTACTGCAGGTCTACAGATAGTACTGCAGGTCTACAGATATTCCTACAGGTTTATAGAAAGTATTGGAGGTCTAC
>NW_013954000.1:0-368 GCF_001266775.1 Austrofundulus limnaeus
CACCCTGACTAACCCGGACGCCTTAGAGACACAGAAAGAGTCTTCTTGCTGGATGCCGAAACAGCAGGACGGAGCTGTTTCTCTCTGGAGAAACAGTTGGGCCTCAGGCTTCACCCATGAGCCAAATAGGGTGGCCTGAAGTCCAGGGCAGAGGCAAGCCGCTTATGTCCACCTCGGAGACACACGTCTCCTTAAAAGTGTTTTTATCTCCCGAGGGAGACTTTTATTTTGAAAGGCGACCGAAGCCACAGCTGGAATCTCTCTGGCCCGGCTTAAGAGGACTACTAAAGTCACCTGATTTACACCTTTCCACTAAGGACCATTTCTGGACAAGCTTCCTGAAGGGTCGTCGGTGAGACAGCCAGACC
>NW_013954000.1:1657-6394 GCF_001266775.1 Austrofundulus limnaeus
TTTTATCTAGACTTCAGTGTTTTAATGCTTTAACTTAAAATATAAGTGTCAGTTTAATCTAGAGTTCAGTGTTTTATTAATGCTTTAACTTAAAATATAAGTGTCTTAGTTTAATCTAGAGTTCAGTGTTTTATTAATGCTTTAACTTAAAATATAAGTGTCTTAGTTTAATCTAGAGTTCAGCTTGTATTTTAAGTTAAAGCATTAAAACACTGAAGTCTAGATTAAATTAAGACACTTATATTTTAAGTTAAAGCATTAATAAAACACTGAACTCTAGATAAAACTAAGACACTTATATTTTAAGTTAAAGCATTAATAAAACACTGAAGTCTAGATTAAACAGACATTTATATTTTAAGTTTAAGCATTAATAAAACACTGAAGTCTAGAGTAAACAGACATTTATATTTTAAGTTAAAGCATTAATAAAACACTGAAGTCTAGAGTAAACAGACACTTATATTTTAAGTTAAAGCATTAATAAAACACTGAACTCTAGATTAAACTAAGGCACTTATATTTTAAGTTAAAGCATTAATAAAACACTGAACTCTGGATTAAACTAAGACACTTATATTTTAAGTTAAAGCATTAATAAAACACTGTACTCTAGATTAAACTAAGACACTTATATTTTAAGTTAAAGCATTAATAAAACACTGAAGTCTAGATTAAACAGACACTTATATTTTAAGTTAAAGCATTAATAAAACACTGAAATCTAGAAAAAACTAAGACACTTATATTTTAAGTTAAAGCATTAATAAAACACTGAAGTCTAGATTAAACTAAGACACTTATATTTTAAGTTAAAGCATTAATAAAACACTGAAGTCTAGATTAAATTAAGACACTTATGTTTTAAGGTAAAGCATTAATAAAACACTGAAGTCTAGATTAAACTAAGACACTTATATTCTACCTGACATCTCACCCACACAGCAGACAGGTGTGGACCAGATCTGCCAATGATGGCAGTTTTTAAGATGGCATGCCACCACTGGCCCAACTGGGGTTTGGTTCATGTGGTTCTGGCCCATGCATGGACCATCTCTGGCAAACTTCACCCGAGCCCAGTGTGAGCCAGAAATGGACCAGACAAATGTTGTTCTGTGTCACGCACCTGCACTAAAAAAAGAGTCCAGGATGTTAACCTAATAAAATATACTTTATTTATTTTAGATTATCATTTGACACATTGTCCTGTGGTCAAACACAGGTTGTTATCTTACTTGAGTCAAAGTACTGTCAAATTATTACTGAAGTTAAAGTACTGGAGTTTATGCTTTCAAAGATACTTGAGTTCAGAAAGAACTTGAATTTTGAAGTTTTTTAACGATGCACTTCACTCGAGTGTTGTTGAGAATAACTGGGACATTTCCTGCTTTACTGAACAGATCAGTAACTCCAAATATATAATATTAAACATTAGTCGTATATAGGAGACTGGTAGAAGATGAGATTTTTAAATAAAAAGGATTTATTAAACAAATGAAACAAAAGAGCTGTCAGGGCAACTAAAACCAAACTGAAACTCCAAAAAGACACGAGGGCAACGAGACAGTAGGACAGTTCCATGGAATGATCCAGCAGGGAAATGAAGGACAAGACCAGAGGAGAGAGGAAATGATGAACACCTGGGAGGAGGACTGATTACAGACAGGTGAGGATGATAAACTGAGAATTATCTAGAAACAAGCTGAGGAGAAATGATGAGCAATGGTGCAGTGAAGACACAAGGGGGCGGTAGACACAAAACAACAAAACACACATCCTCACAAGTCTCCACTTCAGACAAGACTTGGAACGTTTGAATGAACCCAGTAATAAGTGGCTCATTTAAGAGCTCTAAATCTAATCTGAGCTTTTTAGTTGTTATATTTGTACAAGTTCACTGAAATGAACAAAATATTTGTTACAATAAACACAACACTTTTATTCAAAACAATTGAACAAAGTTTATTTGGTATAAATTGAATATTAAAACAAAGAGACTAAAAGTCTAAAATGTTCTAAATTCTTTTTTTTTGTTCTAAAGTCTTAAATGAGATGAGTTCATGTTAAAAACGGGACTAAAATCAGGATCTATCCACCCTAAAGCACTAACTCAAACATTTAGATCCCCTAATTCTAAAGCACTAAAATAACCTTTCAACCCCTGAACATTGTTCAGAGTCCACATGAGACAGGTTATTATTATAATACTGTGACAGTATTATATTATACCATAATACTGTCACAGTATTATATTATAATATAATACTGTGACAGTATTATATTATAATATAATACTGACAGTATTATATTATAATATAATACTGACAGTATTTACTGTGTGCAGAATATTGTCAACAATCAATGAACAAAATGACAGTTTTCACCCTCAAATGTTAACATTAACGTTGATCAATAACATTTATAGACCTCAGTTAAAGTGCTTTTAAATTAAGCCTATAAATTTAGCAAGTGCAAATCCACTAATGATTTTTAAAAACAGCAAAAGCCCTAAAACACTAATCAGGGAACTAGTTCCCATATTAGTACATTAGTGCTTTAGGGGAACTGTTCCCACCACTGATTCAATGAAACTACAAACTGTAAACCATGGAACTGAGAAAACGCTAGAAAATATTGACATGAGTTTGATTTATTGTCGTCTTTTATGGTTTTTCTGAGCTGGGGTCATGGGGGCGGAGCCAATGGCAGGTGGGTTGTAGGTGATGAGTTTGAAAAGAGGCCTGAGGCGGAGGCTAATCTGCTGTATTACAGGTAGTAAAACATCTTCAGTGTTGTTTGTGTGCCTGCAGGCCAGTTTCAGCACGCTGACTTCAGCCTGATCACAGTGAAGGATGATCTGCAGGGAGCTCACCCACCCAACAAACAGGTGATAGCACGGGGGATCCTGAGGTGGAGCTCGCAGCAGATGGCTGTAACCCTGCAGGAGAAGACGCTGAAAGACTCTGTGCAGAAACGGCACCAGGCCAAATGTTGGCTGGTGCCCAAGGCAGAGGTTCAGACACTTCTGGGTCACTCGTATGAAAGCTACGTGGTGAACCAGGTGTAACGTGAGCTGAACCTGCTCAGCTTCATTGTGTTTATGAAAGGATGAAGGACACAAAGCCACAGACCTGTCCCACATTCTGTTAGAAACAAGGAAGTGTTTGAGTTGGGGCGTGGCAGGTCACAGGCTGCAGGAAAACAACAAGTTGGACAGAAATGAAGATTAACAATGTGAAGGACTGAACTTTCTGTTTGTCTAACATCAGCTCAAACAGAACATCATGATGCAACGTTCTGCTGACATGGCAACTACAAACTGATGGTTTAGTGTTGGAGCTGAGACATGTTATTCAATAAACTGATATTTTTCTTTAAAGCCATGTTCCTCCTCAGAATCATACAGTTATTATCATTTTATCAGTTGTTCAAATGTCTATAAAACAATGTATTCATGTGACGATCCACTTAGTTTTCTTCCAAACAAACACAGAAGTCAGTTTTCCAGGTTTGTCATGTGCTTCTTTATTTTTCTATCATTTCATTCAGTTTAATTCATTTTATTTGTTACACAAGACGTTAGGCATCGTTCACATACTAGTGATCAAACAAAGACAGTTCAGTTTTCTACTACTCAGCCTGGACTGGTTCTTTCATCACTTTCAGGGATGTAGTGGTTTATAAAGGCCATCCTGGATGAGAAGTCAAACAGTACAGCACACAGCAGGCTTTAGTTCTCAGTAAATCAAAGAGGAGAGGATGAACCAGATGTGTTATCTGTGGTGTGAGTCGAGGGTGAACAATGTTCCAGTTTTCATCAGATACAGTCAGATGTTTCACACAAAGTTCAACAACTGCTGCTGTTCTCCTTCCATCACCGCCTCTGTCTGCAGAAGCAACTTTAAACCCTGGATCAGCACTAAATAACATGACACAGCAAAAAGACTAAAGAAAAACAAATCATTTTGATGTGCATCCATTTTAAAACCAGTTTCTTCTTTTGAAAATAAAGGCTTAGAACCAACATCAGCATTTCACTGTGAAATCAGTAAGAGAGGGTAAAGAAAAGACACACCTGAACATGCCTGAAGTTTGTTTCCAGTTGGTGGGAGGAGTCCTGTCTGCAGCTACACTCAGGTGGACAATAAGAGCCCAGATCTGTTCGAGTTAACCCTAACCTGCTCTCAGCAGCTGCTCCTAACATCGGACCCCAAACTAAGGCTACGACCAGAGAAGACCCCCGGTTCATTGTAAAAGGGCAGCACTCGTAGCTTGGCTTGTCCAGTCTGTCCTTCCTGCGGCAAACAGGAAGTGGGTCTGTGTGGTAACAACACACGTCAACAACAAACACAAGGTTCAAACAACCAGGAAGTAATGAGGTGCTTTCACTATGAGCCAAAACTTCAGTCTTCTTGCTTTATTATCAAAATGTCCACACTGCGCCCCGACATGCAGCCCTGCCACCGTGCCACACTTTCAACCATCTCTCCTTGTTTTCTCTTCTTTCATCCTCCAGTTCCACAGCTCCACAGCCCCCCGGTCCAACACTGCCCACAGTTTAAACCCACTGGCCTGTAAACTTCATAACTTCAGCCAGTGAAACCTGCACCACTACACAAATAAAACTCTTCAATAATTTAACAAGTTAGAAAGTCAAACTTGACGTGACACAGCAGAGATCAAGAAAACAAACTGCTTCTTTTTTTTGTATTTTTGATTTTGTTGGTGTTGGGGGGG
>NW_013954000.1:7134-10069 GCF_001266775.1 Austrofundulus limnaeus
AGTTTTTGGTAAGATACTTGTACTTTTACTCAAGTATCACTTTGTGGTACTTTATACAACACTGTCAGAAACATCTCCACACCATTCATTTTTCTGTCAGTGAACTGATGTCTGAGTAACGCTTGTTTTTCTTGTCTAGAGCTGAAGTAAAACAGTTGATTAACTGTCAGGACTGTTATTTTACTTCTGTTTTTGTTCCAGGGTGGAAGTTCAAGTGAATCCACAATGTTCTTCATCAGTTTTACATTTTATGCAGATTATATAGCTTTTTAAACTGTGTGGAAGCCAAGACTGACATTTTATGTTAACAAACTGGACCTAAATCCCCTCTGACTTGTCTGGTTTAGTTTCTGTGTGCAGAAATGTGACACAGCAGCTGCTTCCAGTAAACCTAAACACAACAAGTTTCATGAAGCTCCTGATTACCAGCATGAATATTTAAAGACGTATCTGAATCAGATTTGATCTAAAACAGTGCATTAGCTCATTAAACTGTAAAAGGATTTCTGAGTGGTCTAAAATAATTTGTGCAGGCCTCACTCTCTGAAAACAATTCAAACTATCAAATATTAGTAAACTTTCTGTGTGGCTGCAGGGTGGTGCAGTTAGTGCATCTACAAAACAGATGTGCTGGATTTATTTAACTAAGATTTGTCAAGTGGTTCCATTAAGTAAATCCAACACGTTTTATGAGTGCAGACCCCAGCTGTAGAACTTTCTGTGTAAAGATTATGTGTTCTTCTCATGCACCAATGGGTTTTCTCTAGTTTCCTCCCACAGAAACAGGTTTGATGGTGAGTCATGTAGCCATAAGAGAAGAAAACTGCACAGAGAAAATCACAGGTGAAAGTGGAAGAAGACTATTACACAGAATTAATGTGTTTAGTTACGTACAGACGCTGTCTGAAATAAAGGGTTTGAATAAAAGTCACCACTACAACACGCTGCACAAAGCTAAATATGAGAAGAGTACTGATGTACATAAACAGAGACTTTTTACCAGAACCACACAGGCGTTTGACTCAAGGTGTCTCATGTTGTTATACTCCAGCTTCTTATACTAAGTGTTTATTTCTTGCTTGCTTCAAATGTTTTCTATTCATAGTTATTAAACAAGAGTACAACTGTTATACCTGTATTTAATATGTGAAGTTACTGTACTGTATGTTGGTTTAATAAACAAACATTTTTAAAATAACAGTTTTATTACATTTGAGTAAGTGTGCAGAGCCTTGTCGCCCTCTGATAGTGTCAACTTAAAATCCATTCCTTCCAATAATGAAGAATCCATCCCTGATCTAAACTGTGATGTTAGTTAGCCAGACAGGAAGAAGTGGGTAAAAGATGATGGATGGATAAATGGATGGATAAATGGATGGACGGATGGATGGATGATGGAGGGATGGATGGATGGATGGATGGATGATGGATGGATGATGGATGGATGATGGATGGATGATAGATGGATGATGGATGGATAGATGAATGATGGATGATGGATGGATGGNTCATATTTTGTTCTGTTTTAATATTAAAATGTATCATAACCCAGTCACTTTCAATTTATAACAAATAAACTTTAAGAGCTGTGGCACAGGAATACATAAACACCAATATTTAACTGAATCTGCACAAATCTAATTAAAATGCTTTCCATTGCAGTGTGAATAGAAGTCAATATCTAGTCAACCATTTGGCAAAGATGTCTTTGTTTCCTCTCCTTCAGCTCAATGCAGAGCTGATGAACTGATAGGAAGGTGAGATTCTTTCCATCAGTGGAAGATGGATGAAATGATGCACAATCTTCTGAATCACTATACAGCAGAGGACAGTAGGAAATTAATTGTTTCTCATTAGCTCCTTACGTGCAGCTGTCTGCTCTCATTTGAAGCAACCTTTGACACTTTTTTTCAGTCTAATAAGAAAAAGAGACAAGACGAAGAATGATGAAGACGTAGTGCAGAACGGTGACTGTATCTTCAGTTCAGGAACATTTTATATGACATATTAAATTACTCATGCCAACTTGTGAAAATTTTGTCACGAATAAATTACTCATATAGGTTATGTTGCCAATCCAATTTTTAGCATTGCAGTATGTAGCTACACGTCTAAAAGATAGATTGTTTTATTCCATCTATAGTGTTGCACAGATTTTCATAAATTGGTATAAGTTGTCTGCAAATTTAGAATGTGACAGGGTCTTTAATACAAGATCAACTTTTCTGCACTAATGTCATTAAATGAGACAAACAGCTGCTTATTAAACCCATTTAAATGTGATGTTTTCTGAGTGGACAGTGATAAAACAGCATTTCCACCAACGTCCACACTGTAAAAAAATAACGTGTAAGATTTACTTGAAAAAATCATTGTAACAATTTGCACTAATGTTTGTTAAGTAAATTTAAATGTTACAAATTCATGTAATATTTACTCATTATCTAGTAAAAGTTATTAAGAATATAGTTTAAGATTTGTGAATACATCTGGTAAATTTTACTTAATTTGCTCAATTAAATCTTGTAACATATACTTGATCAAATTAAGTAAAATTTACCTGATTTATTCACAAATCTTTAACTATATTCTTGATCATTTTTACTAGATAATGATGAGTAAATATTACATGAATTTGTAGCATTTAAATTTACTTAACAGACGTTTGTGTAAATTATTATGAGGATTTTTTTTCAATTAAACCTTACACGTTCTTTATACCAGTGCACATGCGTTAAACACAATATTGTAGCATGACACCTCACAGCTACAGAGAGAGGTGTAGCTTTTGTTGTAGTTCAAGACTTCACCACCAGGTGGCAGTTTTGAAGAACCTTTATTGGATTCTTCTTCAGAAACAAAACAAAGTGTAACTCACAGGTGTTATTAATGACTAGGCCTACCACTCTCACTTACTGTATGGTTACTTCTGCTA
>NW_013954000.1:11032-12621 GCF_001266775.1 Austrofundulus limnaeus
ACAAGCTAAATATTTAACTTGTGACTTAAATACTTAGTTTTGCGCTAAATATTTAGCTTGAAACTTAATTATTTTGCTAGCAACTTAAATATTAGGCTAGCTACCTAAATATTTAACTTAAGTATTTAGCTAGCTAACTAAATACAGTATTTAACTTGTTAGCTATTTAAGATGCAACCTAAATATTTAGGTAGCTAGCTAAATATTTAAGTTGCAAGCTAAACATTTAGCTCAAAACTAAATATTTAAGTCACAAGTTAAATATTTAGCTTGTTAACKAAATATTTAATTTGTAAGTTAAATATTTAGTTTATAAACTATGACATTTATAAATGTATGAATCATACAGTATGGTGAAAAACTGACTTTGAAAAATATATCTGTTCTTTTTTTCTTATAAAAGGCTAAATAAACCAAAAATATTGGTGGTAATTTTTGACTGTGTAACTTTACAAATGGCACCTCATATGTGAGAAAAACACTGTGGTGCGGGAATCTCCTGCACAATTCCTCCCCGCCATGTCGGTTGACAACGATGCGCTGTGCAGCCACCCCAGGGGAGGGCAACAGACTGGTGCCCGGGGAGGCAAATGTGCGTATGTCACCGCGTCACAATGCAGGTGTAGTGAAGGGGGAAAGGCAGTTGTCGCCGCTTCCCCGGGCTACTGTAGTGGAGAGGGAAAGGCGAAGCTGCTCACCTGGAAGATGGTACCTCCTCAGTCGTTGATCACTTCCACACACTATTGTTCAACAACATCTGCAGATTTGGGAAAAACAGTAGGGACGGAAGTTGTTAAGTTTATGTAGAAGAATAAACCTGGATTCAGGCAGGAGCGAGGAGCTCAAATACAAATGTTTTATTAAACAAAACAAAAGCTGTCGTGGCAGCAAAAATACAAAACCACAGGAGACACAGAGAGACAATGGGGACACCTTGACAGCTGGACAAGCCAAACAATGAACCAGTGAGGTAATCGAGAGATGAGACCAGTTGTTTCCAAACAGATAGAGAGGAGTATGAGCAACAGCTGGGGGGAACTGATTACAAACGACCGACAGCTGAATGTAGCTGTGTTTCCATTGACCATGAAAATGCACAGATTAGAATTTTGAAAATAAATTTGCTCAATGGAAACACGTCAATTTAGAAAAAAACTGTTTTTCGACAAAATGTTTTTGCACTAGGGTGAGGTGGTTTTTCGGCCGAATCGAAATTGGTGTTTTTCACAAAACTGCAATGGAAACACTTTTTTCACATCAAGGAAGTCACATGATCAACAACTGGCTGTTTCTACTGGTGAAAAAGACGACAACAAAGAAGACAACAGGAAGTAGATTAAAATCACCGAAGTAGTAAAATAAAATAGTAAACTCACCGACCACATTTTCCCAAAAACACAGCATACGTAGCCGCTCCCAAGTAGGGACTTGTCTCTGGAAAGCCTCGATAAAAGACGTCGACGTCTCCTCTGATGATGAGCGCTAGTGTCGTGGTAGCAACATGCTATGTGTTTACATCCATCGCTGCCATGTTTGTAATGACTTATCACGAGAACAAATACAGTGGTTTGCAAAAGTATTCATACCCC
>NW_013954000.1:13750-15606 GCF_001266775.1 Austrofundulus limnaeus
TATGATATACATTGCAGCAGTCTGTGGTTCTTTCTACAGTGACAGTGTGGCACTTCATATATTTAATCTAAAACCGGTAAAAAGACAAAATGTCCTTCACATTATCAGGTTCAGATTATGTCAACATATTTGATATGAAATGAATATATTAAATTCATATTCTGTACTTTTTAATCTTGTTTGTCTGGTGCCTGTCTTCTTCAGTCAGCTGTGAAGCAGAGTGCTACACATAAGACAGGTGGACCAGCCTATCATTAGCTGCGTTTCCACTGACCATGAAAATGCGCAAATTAGAATTTCGAAAATAAATTTGCTCTATGGAAACTACTAGGATGAGGTGGTTTTCGGCCGTATTGAAATTGATGTATTTCACAAAACTGCAATGGAAACACTTTTTCGCATCGCGGGAGTCACATGATCAACAATCGGCTGTTTCTACTGGTGAAAATGACGACGAAGAAGACAACAGGAAGTAAAAGTAGTAGTAATATCACAGAAGTAGTAAAAGAAAGTATTAAACTCACCAACTACATTTTCCCAAAAACACAGCATACGTAGCCGCTCCCAAGTAGGGACTTGTCTCTGGAAAGCCTCGATAAAAGACGCCGACGTCTCCTCTGATGATGAGCGCTAGTGTCGTGGTAGCAACATGCTATGTGTTTACATCCATCGCTGCCATGTTTGTAATGACTTATCACGAGAACAAACGTATTCACGTGAGACTTTAATAGCATTTCTTATTTAATGGAAGCACCACAGTTGCAAAACTGTGTTTTTTTTACATTAAAAGAATATCAACAAAGTTTTGCGCAGATTTACAATGGAAACACAGCTTGTGACTGCCAGGAAGATGACAGAATACACAGACTGAGGTAGGATGAGAAGTGATAACAGAGAGGGAGACAGAACACAAGACACAGATCCCTACAGAAGTTTACTTCAGCTGAAAGTCATTGGCTAAATGCGTTGTTAGTCCATCATGAAATTATTCACACAAACTAAAACTCTCTTTGGCAGTATTGCCAGGACATTGACATCAAAAATAAAATTAAACCATGCATCCCTGTTCTCCATGATTGTTGTAAAAACAGCAGGACTACTGTGGTCATCCTGTGAAGAAGTGGGAGGAGTCTCCACTTGGGTTACCTAGTGAGGGGCTGGGCTTACCTTGGCGTTGATAGGTACCCGGATTACATGTTGGTGAACTGGAACATTTTGATGCAAAACAGGCTACAGGAAACGAGAGGATGTGACACAGTTAAAAGGCTAATATGTAAGGAAGCTCAGAGAGAGGAGATACATGCAGAGGCAGTAAGAACCATACTTTGAAACCTAATATCCGCATTGATTAAGGAACATCTTTTATCCCAATGCTTCAACCTTAACAAGAGGAGTCTGCTGCAGCAAAAGCAACAGGTCATAATAATCCCTACATCTGAGAATGGGTACCAAGGCAGAAAAGAAAACCCACCTAAAATGCAGCAAAACCATCAAGACTTTAAAAGGACAGACAAAAAACAAATCTTAGCATCACATGTCCTTAAACTGTGAAGTGCAGCTGCAGTGTGAATCAAATGTTTTTTCAGCCATTTGAAAAATAAGTGGAAATGGTTCTCATCATGCTCCTGTGCTTTTTAAATATTGTTCATCTTATCTGTCAGATGAATCATATGTCCATGTTTTGTTGTCTTTTAAGGTCTCCAGGTGGCGAAGACACAGAGGTCCCAACCATTTTTCAAGTCTGACATAACAGTCAGGATTACTGGCAAGAAAAGACAGACTGCTGAAGCCAGAAAGAGTCATTTGCTTTTAATAGTACAGCCATTGATCCCATTTACAATAAGATAACATGGGGG
>NW_013954000.1:16286-28847 GCF_001266775.1 Austrofundulus limnaeus
GTGTGTGTGTGTGTGTGTGTGTGTGTGTGTGTGTATTTGTTTTTGTTACCAGACCGTTTCTGGCATACACACCTATCTTGTCAAGACCAGCAGTCCTAATGGGGACCAAAGACTGCTCCTAATATAGTGGAACTCCATTTTTGGGTTGGGGGTTGGGTTTAGGACCAAGGTGTGAATTGAGTTTAGGTTAGTTTTCGGGTCAGGTATGTACCTGTGAGGTTTGCCTTAATGTTTGTGGTCAGGGTTAGGATATAAAAATTACTGGAAATGAATGAAAGTCAATGAATTGTCCTAATAAGGATAGAAATACTAACCTGTGTATGTGTACTTGTTTTGACTAAAAAGTGAGGACCATTTGCACCATAGTTACTATCAAAGTGAGGTCTTTCATGTAGAGGACCTCTTCAATGCCCTCACTTTGTTTGCAGCTTTGCTGTGCTTTACTAGTTAGGTTTAGAGCAGGGGTGTCAAACTGCGGTTCTCGGGGGCTGCAATCCTGCATGTTTGAGGTTTTCCAGCTCCAACACACCTGATTCAGTGATTGAATTAAGGCTTCAAAATGGGCAGAAGCCTGTTAATCACTCAGTGATCAAAATCAAAACCCAGTCCCCAAAACTTCAGGGGCTGATTTTTTTTTGTGGGGGTGGGGGGGTGGGATTGGTAGGACCAAGGTGTGAATTGAGCAGGGGTCAGTGTTAGGGTCAGGTAGGTACATGTGAGGTTAATTTCTGGGTTAAAGGTCAGGGTTAGGATATAAAATTTCCAAAAAATGAATGGAAGTCAATGGAAAGTCCCCACAAGGATGGAGAGACATAGTAGGTGTGTGCACAAGACTCAGAGTACAGCCACTGCTCCTCAGCATCGAGAGGAGTCAGTTGAGGTGGTTTGGGCATCTGGACTCCTCCCTAGGGAGGTGCTTCAGTCAAGTCCAACTGGGAGGAGACCCCGAGGAAGACCCAGGACTCGGCTGGCCTGGGAACGCCTTGGAGTCCTCCCAGAAGAGCTGGAAGAGGTGGGTGAGGAAAGAGCTATCTGGGCCTCCCTGACCCGACTTTGGATTAGGCAGAAGATAATGGATGGATGGATATTTTTGGTCTTTTGCTTTTCTTCTTTGAAATCACCTCTTTTTGCCCTTGCTCTGTATGTTCACTCAGCGTGATGCCTTTGAGGCATGCAGGTTCGTCACAGACCACTGCAGCCCTCAAACCTGGTCAGTATTTATCTTTCTCCTGACTTTAATTACCTCTATCCACTTATCTACACTCCATGGTTAATAGTTTTTGGCTTTTATTCATCCAGGTGATTTTTGTGGGCAAGTTTGCATTAGTGTAGTTACTGGTGTTCAATTTGAATTTAATCAAATTTAACTTCACCTACTGTCTTAATATATCATCTTTATGTTCAGAATATATAATATAGTATGTCATGTCTGACTTCACATTTGTTATAGATTTATTATTAAAAAAATGCCTTTTTATAATGTCTTACCAGATTGTCAATAACAATTTTTTGTCTTATTACTAAATTTTTTTTATCTTTCAAAAAGTGTAGGTTTGGAAAACTTTGAGGATTTTATTCCTGAATGTCTTGCAATATTTGCAGGTGATTTAGTAGTTTTAGTCACAAGTTTCTTGAATTGTGAATACATTAAAATGATTTTTTAAAGAGTTTTTTTTTTCAAGATAATCACAGAGTTGTCCTGGTTATTTCCAGCATAATTTCTATGTTTCTTAAAGGAGATATATCATGCTAAATGCACTTTTTTTGCATTTATAAACTATTTTTTGTGCAATTATAGTGTCTAAGAGTGTAGAAAACTTTAATTTATTCTGTCCAGTTACTGCAAAGATATTTTTATATTTTTTTATGGGTTAAGTTTTTCAGTTTGTTCAAAATCTGCTGTTGCTTATTTTTTGTCATTGTTTATTTCGTCACACTATTTTCTTCAGAACTACCATTTATGATAATGTATTTCCAGCCAACTGGATTTCATAGTCCGCCATTTTTTTCCTCACTGTGTGATTTTGTAGTTCATAGCGTCATGCCGAATATGCAAGTTCAGAAGTCAAAATGTTCGGTTCTGGGGTGTGTAAACCCACATTATTATCTACATAGACTACCAGCGTCAGAGCTTCTTCAAAGTGCCTGGTTAAGTTTTATTTTTAAGGAAATGGACCCACAACAGGGCAGAAAGTGTTTGCGGACAACACAGGATGAATGTTACAACAACAAGGGTGAGTTATGAACTGTAAATGTGTTTTAACTGTCTAATTTAGCTGTTTCTACCCTCTGTGTCGGAATATGAGGGGAGAAAGAACAGCTGTTAAGTTTCTTTATCGAACGGGTGCTCAGCACCATGTTTTACTTTCACTTCCGCCCCGCACTGTAATCAGCGTGTCCGCGTTGTTTTTCTTTTTTAAAATGCTGGAGCATTTCAAACTGTGATCTAAAGTTAACGTCAGCTGTTTTAAATGCATTTTTTGCCTGGTGTTAAAAATGGGAGCAGCAGAATGAGGCAGAGAAGCTGTGAGCGCTGTGTGTGTGAAGTCCTCATAAGGATAGCAAGATGGAAGTGTGTCTGTCCTTTTTTTCTCTGTGTTGCTGTTTTGGCATTAAAAAAGCTGGGGACATAGTCATTTTATGTAAGAGAATATATTAATCTTATTAATGTACAAATAAAAACAGAATATTTAGCACAAGATAAAATAAGTAATGAATTTATTTATTTTTATTTTTTTAAGAAAGGGCTGAAAGAAGAAATCCTATGGGGCAGCACTTTATACAGCCTCTTCAGACAAGGCTTAGTTAATGAATGTTTTTTAGTTTGTTTTGTTTTAAATTAAGACTTGTGTAACATTTGTTATCATTCTTATTTTTATCATGTTAATGAAGGGAGGAAGAAAAAGTATCGGCTTCAAGAATCGGCCAAAAAATATCGGCTGCAGTGTTGTTTTAGTCACTCTGTATTTATGCTTTTTTTTCGTTATTCAAAATACTGTGTGTTAGATGAGTTTTAATGGTGCAACTTCAAACTAACATGTAATATTCTTTTATGCTATTTTAATCAGACTGTAACTTGCTGGAATGCATTTCAATGAAAATGCACGTCTGCCGGCAACTACCTCATCTGGAGAGCCCATGTAGATTATTCTTTTCCAAGTTCAAGAAGGGAGAAGGCACAGCAAAGCCTATCAGAACTCCTGAAACCCTAATTAAGTCTTACCACATTAGTCACTTTTAGTATGCCAACTTGATTTCAATAAATCAAAATCATCCATACTTTAATCATATCTCCCTTATTCAAAGTCGTGTCACAAGGGCATGTGATGTGTGAAAGTGTTGAATGAGAAACTTTTCCTCACAATGTTAAACAAAAATGACAAAAATAAGTGACACTTTACTGTTTCTACTATGCAAAGACTGTACATTTTAATGTTGTTGATGTTTTCCAGACTGCTCTGTGGATTCATCTCCAGTTGTCCCAGACAAGGCCAGCATCTCCACACCACCTCCTGATGCACGTGTTTTCACTATACGTCCTGATGGACACGTCTTCACACCACCCTCTGCACCACATCTGAACTCAGTCCACACCCAGDGGGAGGACCCTTCACAACAGGATCACACATACTTCCACACATCTCGCAGAAAGGACGTGCAGGACAAGATGACTCAGTGTGATGAGGTTGCATATTTGTGAGTCATCATATCAAAATGAGGATTAAGTCGAATTTGGTCAAAATGACCTAATTACATTTTCAGATTCTTGGCTTTAAAAGCTACATTTTGATACCTGGATCATTCTGATATCATAATTAAATCCATATATATGACTTAATTTGTCTTGTTGGTTACAATAATACATAAATATTTGGTCTGAATCCTAATTTGTTGTCATTTTAATGAGGAATTTTTGATGTCCTTATAAAGAGGAACCCTCAAATTATATTTGAATAGTGAGATTTCCCAGCCAAAAAAACAACACTTTGCTAGCTCACAGGGAAAACCTTAAAAATTTAAGGCATTTTTCCTCAAAATCAGTTTTTTTTTTTGTTGCTACTCTTCAAAATAGTGCTTCAAAATTTTGTTTTATGATTATATTTCAGACAGTTCATTCAACTGATACATTGATAAGGCTTTTATTCATTATATTTTGACGAAATGCAATTTTTGTTAACATTTTAGTCAAAACACTATATTTGCCTATTTCTCCATTTACTACTTTTGGACTTAATCCTTGTTTCGATGTGATGGGTCACATTTCATTCTACAAAAAAATTCAGGATTTTTTTACTGTGTTCTGTGTACCTTTAAACTTCAATTTTTGACATAAAAACATTTCACTGCAAGTTTAACTTTGTGTATGTGATAAATTTATTTGATTTGATTGCTCCCATTTTTATCTTCTGTTGCTAACATATTAGATAGAGGCAATGCATTCCACATAGAAAAAGCTATTGAACATATATAATTTTGCATTTTAGATAAAAATGATTTTTATCAAAACCATAAATATAGTTTGACACTTTTTTATTGTTTATCAAGGAGTAATAAAGTACATAAATTCTTACATTCAATGTTGTCAGTACATCATCATGTCACTTTCCAATTAGTGTTTTCTGGAAAAGGAAAAGTGGCTGAATTTGTGCTTTGCTAACACCATCTCTGAAGTCTTTGTGTGAAAAAGATGATGAGGTGTGTTTGGGAGTACTTCTGTCATTAAAGCCCTGGAGTTAGAGTTGAAATGATGCTCTGTCTTGTGGCGTTTGAAATTTATCTGGCTTAGACGTTTGGGTTCCAGGTTCTTTGCTGTCCCACAGACCTGTGACATTCAATATTAGTTACAGTTCCAAAGTAAAATGTGACTGATCATTTAATTATGATTTAAGCTCTGATTTGACACATGGAAATCAAGGCTAATTGGTAATGAAAAATCAAAACAATTACATTTTATTTGCTTTTTGTACATTTCAAACTAACAGTCAAGCACAAAAATCTATTTATTTAAAATAATTTCACATCTGTACAGTGAGTGTGAGTATATTGTAGTTGTTCAATTAAAAAATACATTATTGATCACAAAAGTAAATTATATAATACAATAGTAGTTCAAATGCATGTATTTTAGTTTAGCTATGCTCCCCAGTGTAGGTAAGGACATAGAGTGTGTAAATAAATAACGCACCATTGTGACACATTCGTTTGAAGACGTGGTTCTGCAGGTTTGTCATTCTGAGTGTCTTGCACTGGGTCAGACTCTGGCTCGTACATGTAAGGCTGGATTGACAAGTCTACTGTTGTTGACATCCTTATACTTTCTTGCCATCTGCCATCACTAATACGCACCTTCATATACATTCATTTTTGTATTGTACTTTATGGTGTGTATACAGTATGTACATAAATAAGCATATGTGTTTATGTATATGTGTATATGTGCATTGGTACATTACTATATATCACGTGTATATTGTGGGGTTTTGTTTATCTTTTATTAATCTTTCATTATTCTTCTCAGCCTCTCTTGTATTAAGCTGCTGTAATGTGCAAATTTCCAGACTGTGGGATCAAAAAAGTTTTATCATATCTTATTTTATCTTAAAAACAGTTTTTAAATAAAATTTTATCTTATCTTATTTTATCTTAAAAACAGTTTTTAGTCGGTAGATAACTGGGTTTTTGCTATGAAACTACAAACATGGCCGAACGGGGAGGAGTCGAATGCTCAGCGACCTGGTGGGGGCGGGGTGTGAAATATCTCACTTGTATTTAAAGAGACCGCACCAAAACAGCTTGCTCTGAGGCGCAACTCAGAACAGGGATAAAACAAGGAAAGCAAGGAGTCTGTGGAGCAACAAAAACAAGGAATTAAGACCAAAGTGTTGCAGTTTTATTTTAAATAGACCATAAGTGAATGATTTAGACGTGAAAAAGAAGGATTTAAAAGCATGATATGATACCTTTAATACTGCCTTAAGCTGTTCAAAAAGCACTGGAACTGCATGTATACTGTCCTCTGACAGAAAGCTTGTCCAGTCTAAAAACTAAGTAGTCGATAAATAATAAATATTTTAGACAAACTAGTCCAAATCTGCCTATCCTTATAAGATTAAATCATAAATGTGGGGGTTGAAACATTGCTCCAAACATTTTTTTCATTGAAAACATGGTATTTAACCTCTAAAATTTACAAATGAACAAAAAAATTTTGGTCCGTAACCTTTTTAAGGATTATTTTGAGAGGTCATTTTTGTGTTAATTTAAGCCACTTTGACCTAATTTAAAAAAATAACTGGTTCAAAAAACACTTTAAAAACTGTTATTACTCACCATTTATTCTTTAAATATTTTTAACATTAGAAAAATGTGAGATTAATATAAAGTTCGTCTGTCCAGCAGATGGCAGCAGCACCTTTTTAGGCCAGTACCTAAATTCACCACTAAGGGAAAAGTGTCGTTTTTTGTTTTGGACTTTGGTACCAGTAGTTCAACAATTTTGTGTTGGAGGAGTTGTAGTACTTTCACATTTGATTCAAAAACACATTTAAAATTCGGATTTTTGCTCCAGTTAACGTCTCAATATCTGTTTATCGGAAGAAACGTTTAGAGTCTAGTCTTCATGGGACTTTGTTGAGGACTTAATGTTCGTTCGCTTTTGATGAGTTCTGAAACATCACTTCGAACAGACTATCTTGTTAGAGGAGGGGATTTGTCTTGTGTCTCAGCAATCTTTGGCAGATTTTCACGTTGAACGGCAAAGGGACACTTTTTTTTTCTCCAAGTCACAACATACGTCATCTCAGGCCACAGTACACACAAAAATAGTAAAAGAAGCCCGCAGATTGTGTTGAATCTTTACTTCATCACAGTCTCCCATCCTGAGGAACACATTGGTGACAGTGGAGAGGAAACTCCCTATTAACAGGAAGAAACCTCCAGCAGAACCAGGCTCAGGAAAGGTGGTCATCTGCCTTGATCTGCGGGATGACGCGGGTTAGCGGAAGCACTAACGTTGTAGTGTTGTGTAACTCAAATAACATTTTGGCTGGCAAAAGTGTGCTGATTATAACAGTACCCATTTTTTACTAAGCTTCGAGGGTAATAATTTGATCAAGTAATAAAATTACTTGAATTACATGAGGAATCTTTTCAGCCCTATTATGGAGTCAATGACTGTGCCAAAAAATGTAACCTCAGTTTTATTCTCATTCAAATACAAAAAATTGAAAGTCATCCAGGCCTTCAAGTCCTCAAGATATTTAAGCAGTGGTTCAGTGGAGAATAGTCTTTTTCTTGAGGGGGACAAAAACCTGAATATCATCTGCATAACGGTGAAATGAAATTCCATGCTTTCTAAAAATGGACCCAAATGGAAGCAAATAAAAAGAAAAAAGAGGAGTCCTAAGACTACACATGATCACAAGAGACAGGAGCAGAGGAGGACACATGATCCCTAAGGCCCACACAGAAAGTTCACTCACTCAGATGAGATCTGAACAACCCCAGTGCTGTGCCCCTAATGCCCACCCACTGCTCCAAACGAGAAAATAAAATGTGATGGTTCAGTGTCAAAGGCAGCAGTTAAGTCTAAAAGACAAAAATGAATGAATGAATGAATGAATGAATGAATGAATGAATGAATGAATGAATGAATGAATGAATGAATGAATGAATGAAATAAACAGTTCTCACCAGGCACTTCTGTCTGTATTAAATAAATATTTTCCTCAACTAACATTTAGAAGTGTTAGAAATGTATGCACCTTGTCATCCTTGTGTGCAAGAATGTTGAACAAACACTTGAAACCTCAATGAATATTGTGGCCCCTTGATGGCCCCTTACTCAAAGAAAGCCTAGATCCAACACTGGGGGGCAGACAAATGGTCCTTTTGAATTGTAAGGTCCGGCCTGGCTCTGGTCAGTCCAGTCCAGGTCTTCCACAGCTCTGCACAGTCTTGTTGATTTTGCACCAGTGCGATCATCAGAGCAAGAACACTCAAGGCTCATTCAATTGAATTCAATTTATTTATATAGCTCCAAGTCACAACATACGTTGTCTCAGCTGTACATAAAAAGAATAATGTAAAGAAGAAAGCAGCAGATTGTGTTGAATCACTTCATCACAGTCTCCCATCCTGAGCAAACGGTGGAGGAAAAACTCCCTGCTAATCAGGAAGAAASCTCCAGCAGAACCAGGCTCAGGACAGGAGACCATCTGCCTCGACCGGCTGGTTGGAGGACAGGACAGAGACTCAGACAAACACAGAAGAACTGGTCCAGGACTGGTCCAGGTGCACCTTCTTCTGGAAGAGACAAAGAAAAACATGATAGAAATAATTACAATAAACATGTAGAGAAGAGAGACTAAAGACAACAGCAGAGTGAGGAAATGTGCTCAGTTTGTGCTCCAGCAGTCTAAGTCTATAGCAGCAGAAATGAAGAATAATTCAGGAAACCTAAGTCTAACTATAGGATTTATGAAAAAGGAAAGTCTTCAGTCTAATCTTAAAAGTAGACAGAGTGTCAGACTCATGGACAGAAACTGGAAGTTGGTTCCACAAGAGAGGAGCTTGATAACTGAAAGCTCTGCCTCCCATTCTACTTTTAGAAACTCCAGGAACCACAAGTAAACCTGCAGTCTGAGGCTACGTTCACACTGCAGGCAAATCCGACCCAAATCTGATTTTTTTTGCCCCATGCGACCCATATATGATTTTTTTTATGACAGTCTGAACGAGACAAATCCGATTTTTTCAAATCCGACCCAGGCCGTTTCAGTATGTGGTTTTAAATCGGATACATATCTGATGTTTTCAAAGTGACTGCAGTGTGAACGCTCATGTCCCATTCATCTGACTTTTTCATCAGGAGGAGGGGGTGAAGGACCGATAACACACTAACCTCAAGTCTCACTGTTTAAATCTGTAGCTCCGTGTGTTTACAGCTCCAAAACACAAGTCCAGTTGCTTCATCTTTTTACTTTTCATTTTCCACGTAGATAGGAAGGTCCAGCCTGGGTCGTGGAGCATATCGATCCTACAGTTACTCAGTCGATACTTTATTTCCAGCTCGTTGTTTTGTTCCAAAAAAAAAAAGCTTCATTGGAGCATCCCGGTCAGAGGCAGGTTCAGACATAAACACTGAACTAAACAAACATGTCAGATAATTATTTATTTGACTCTGATTAAACAACAACTTCAGATTCGACGAGCTAAAAGTAGCATCCATGCTAGCTCTGTAAACAAACAAGCCGGCTGAGCATCACATCTTTTAATGTGCATGTGTTTCACATCAGCGCTGTGTAGTGTTCACACTGGAGTCTGATGGAGATCGCATTTAAAATGTAATGTGAACGTTCACACCAAAAGATCAGATTTAAAAAAAAAATCAGAATTGAGCATTAAGACCTGTAGTGTGAACATAGCCAATGGATGTGTCCGTTTTCAGAGACTGGGTCCTCTGAAGCCCGAGCTTGTCTGCTGACATCACAGCGCCACGCTGGAGGCTGTCCAAGTCCAAAGACTCCTCCAATGCGGACGACAAATACATCCCACTTTTGTCTCAATTCAGAGGACTGTGGTCCGATGGATACTTCTCGACCCATCATATTCCATGATGCATTGTGGGCCGACCCGACATTTTTTCTGCTAGTAACAGTGGACGAAGCAAGAGGAAGGAATACAGTATTAAATAAAAATCTGGCAGTATAAAAATTTCCAGGTGTTGTTAATAGCTTTGTAATATGTGATATGTTTTTAACTATTATTTTTGTCTGTTAAAAAAACAAGCTGGTGCACCAAAATAAACACACCTACGGCAGATTTCCTTAGTTTTTCAAATAAAAGTGATTTTATTTTGGGATATTAAAGCTAATGTATGTTGACATATTTGGTGACACGACGGCTCAGTGGTTAGCACCGACGCCTCATAGAAAGAAGGTCCTGTGTTCGATCCCCGGTTCGGACCTAGGGTCTTTCTGTGCGGAGTTTGTATGTTCTCCTCATGCTTGTGTGGGTTTTCTCCCTTTGTGTTACAGCAGGTGTAGGCCCTCCAAACACAGTGAGCTGATTTAAAAACAATAACTAATTTCCTATTAGTCCTTTAGAAACTCTGAGAACCGTACCTGCTGTCTGAAACTAAGTGCTCTGCTGGGATTATGGGAAACTGTGAGGTCTTTAGGATATGATTAAGCTGGATCATTAAAAGCTTTAAAAGGGAGCAGAAGTTCTGAGAAGTCTTCTCTGGATTTTATAGGCAGCTAATAGGAAGAAACTAAAATGAGAGAAATATAATCTCTGCTGCTATTTTTCAATACAAATCTTGCTGCAGTATCAAATTCCCTTATTATCCCCTCATCATTTAGGGAAACCCATGTTTAGGCTGCAAAAACTAAACATATTTATTATAGAGATAACAGCAACATCATTAAACACTGGGTCAATAGTGAAAAAAGGAATGCACTCAGCATTACAGAAAAGCATGAATTTCCACATTAACAAACATTTTTTCAAATGTATTTTTTCCAGTTCAATTTATTTTCATCACTTTTGTCTTTTCCTTGAATTGTGAAAATGGGCTCAAGCTTAACAAAGTGATTATGTTTGAGATTTACATGTCTTATGAAATGTCTGAGGTGCAAGAAAGGTTACCCCTGTTTCTGTGAAGTCGGGATTTCTGGATGAATTTGTTCTCAGTAAACATCTAAGCTAGTGTTACAAAACAATCTGAAGACTGTTCCTCTAAAGTTACATTACAGACTTTGGCTGGGTCCGTTGAAAGACCCGGCCTACCCGGTCTACGTGGGCATGGTCCTTAGTCGATCGCAAAAGCTGGAAAAAAGTAGTTTAGTCTTCTGCTTTATTCCCACCATTACACTGGCATATGTTCTTTCACCTATCAACCTTGACAATGCTGAACAGAAGCAAAATTAGCAAAATATAAGTATATTTGTATTATAAATATAATAAAACAACAACTTAAGGCAATATTTGAAGAACTAAGGGGCCTGCCATACATGGACGTTTATTTTGCTCATTTGAATTCTGACAAGAAAAATATATATAAAAAAAAACCGTCTATACAAATTGGAGCGCCCATACCACATAGCTAATAGTGAAGAAGTTAGATTTGAATGTAGTACAGTACCCCTGGCCGTTGGCGGTGGTTGGGGGATAGTCGGGGCATGGACTTGCTGGGGCGGGGGTGGCTGGTGGGGTCGGTGCGGTCCAGACCGGGGCTTGGCCGTCTGCTCCTCTCCACCCCAGGACAAATGGGTTTACCTCCTGGGTTCGGGTGTGGGCCGCCCTCTGCAAGGGGACGGGGGCATACCCTGGACCTGGGGGGTATAGAGTGTGTATCGGGAGTGTGAATGGAGTGTGGTGTCTATATTGTATGTCTTTGAATGAGTGGGTGCAAGGATGAGGGTGGGATTGTGTGATTGTTTGTGTATGCATGGGTATGTGTCAGGCTGGGACGTGGACTTCCCCCTCCCCTGGTTCGTTTGTAGCCCCCATCGCATACCGCCCTCTGGTGGGGGTGCCTTGCCCACCGGCGGATGGCTCTTGGGGTCTGGGTGCTCGGGTGTGCGCTGGCTCGGCCTGGTGGCTGCCTGTCGGGGCTTGGGTCCTCTGGCCCTGTCGGCTCTCGGCTTGGGGTGTAGGGGGCGCCCTGGGGGCCGGGCCCTCTGTGCCTATGCCCGTGCTTGCCCTAACGCAGCGGGGGCCGGCGGGGGCCTGCGTGCTCGTCGCTGCGGGCCGCTGTGGGGCTGCTGCGTGTGGTCGCTGGTGGGGTTCTCCTGGGTCTCCCCTATGGTTTGACCTGGGGGTGGGTGTGCGGCTCTCCTCGCGTAGGTGTACCTGGGGGCCCGGTGCTTGGGGTTCCTCCTGGGGTCGTTGGCCCTCCTGGGGTCCTTGGCTCTGGCCTCCCCTTATGTCTGCCTCGTGCCTTGGGGGTCGGCTCTGAGACTCCCCCACAGTCACTATTATACATTCTGTTGGAGAAATCCTGTAAATTTATGTTTGCTCACAACCGCACGCAGACCGGTGTTCAGATCCGACGGGTTCGGAAAGATCACCAGGTATAGATAGGTGGATGTTTGTTTATCTGTCTGAATGTATAGATGTAAGCTTTTGCTAAGATTTGTAACCTTAATTCTTTGCAGATGTGCAGACAGATGTTGGATAGATTGTATTGTTTTCTTGACGTATATCTCACATATCATCAATTCTTTCTTTCACTTTTTTCCATTACATTGTAACTTTTCTTTCCTTCTCTTTTCCTTTCTTTCTTCTTCTTTTGTGTCTACCTATTAAAAAAGCCATTGATGATGAAGAAGCTAAGATACTAATATTCAGATATTCAGTACTGCTTTCTACTGAAGTGGCAAAAAAAATGTAGTACAGTGGATGGTTAGGGTGTCTCCACTTAGTAGGAACAATTGTGAAATTACACTGCAAAAACTGTCCATGTAACCAAGATTTAAAATCTTATATCAGCCAAAAAGTCTTTTTGATCTTGTTTTCAGACTGATTTACTAAACAAGAACTGATTGTGTAAGAATA
>NW_013954000.1:30582-32553 GCF_001266775.1 Austrofundulus limnaeus
ATCCTATATATGTGCACTTATACTAACCATAATCAGAGTTTTAAATGTATTCAAATATTGTGAAACTTGAAAATTTACTTTATTTTGAAGAACCAACACCACAGGTTCGTGCCTGCTGCTGCTCTCGAGATTGAAAACTAGAAGCGACAGTCCAAAGCAGAGGGAGAAACAAGGCAAAAGAAAGGTACGTAAGAAAGTTTAAGTATGCAAGTAGAAACAAGGCAAAAGAAAGGTACGTAAGAAAGTTTAAGTTGAATGCATTTTTAGTTCAAGCCTGTAAAAACGACCCTGATCTGAACATGTTGCATTTGAACGACAGTACGCAGTTAATTAATCATTTGCAGGTTTTGACGAGGCAGGTAGGCTGTACTCAGACAGGTGGATGTGTCCCGCTGCCTGCCTGACTTATTATGTAAACTATTTCTTTTGTTTTGGCCATTAAATCGAAACGTTTTGGAAAATGAAATATAGCACTTAAAAGAACATAGAAGATAAACCCTCAAGTTCTCCCTCCTGCAACGTCGCACATAACTGAAATCTTGTGTCGGGGGGATTATTTCCCCCTCCCGCTGCACATCACGCAGACTAGGCCATTAACAAGGTTTCTTTTCCACAAACAAGTTTTAGGAGGGAAACCTTTTGTTGTTATTGCTACTCACAGAGATGAAAATAAGACGATGACGTTTGCTCGCTCAGAAGTCCACCTTGCTAATGTAATAGTCGGCTTCTGCTTCAACAGCACATTCAGCAGCTCACCATATGGCAACCCCTTTTAACATTTATTTTACTTCACCACACTTACATTGCAGATATCTGAAAATGTGTTTTGACTAGACGCATTAGTTATTCAAGATATCTTTAATTATATTTTGTCAAGTCAAAATACCTGTTTCAGACATCTCTAATTACGATCTGACTACATGTAGTATAAATCACATCAGATTTAGGGGCCAGGGATCAGTTTTGGGGCCAAAGTTATTTATAATTTATTTGAATGACATTTTTAAAGTATAAAATAAGTTGAAATTTGTTACATTTGCAGATAATACTAATTTATTTCATTCAGGAGATGATATGGAGGAATTGGTATCAACTGTAGAAGGGGAACTGGTATTATTAAAAACTGATTTGATATTAATAAAATATCTTTAAATGAAAGTAAAACAAAATTTATGGTATTCAGTGGAGTCAGGGTTAGACATAATATAAAATTAAATTTACATGGAGTTGAAATTGAAAGAGTACCTGAAATAAAATTCTTGGGAATAATCATTGATGAAAAACTATCTTGGAAGTCACATATAGAGTATATCAGACAAAAAATATCAAAATTGGTTGCAATTATTTTTAAAACCAAAGAATTGTTAAATAGAAGTTGTCAGCATACACTTTATTTTTCATTTATAGTACAATATATGTTCTGTTGTGTAGAGGTTTGGGGTAATGCTTATAAAAATCAATATAGATCCAATAGTTAAACATCAAAAAAGAGTAATTAGATTAATAAATAATGCTGGGTTTTTTGATTCGACAAACCCACTATTCTTAAAGTCTTCTGCTTTAAAATTTAGTGACAGTGTATTTAAAAACACTGGAGTTACTATATCGAGTACCGTATTTTTCGGACTATAAGCCGCACCCGCCATTTAAAAAAAAACGCGCCAACATCAACATATAAGACACACCGGACTATAAGCTGCAACCCCCACCCCCATCAGTAAAAACAAAAACAGCCGCACCCCCCACCCCTCATCAGTAAAAACAAAAACAAAACTGTACACCCAAAATTGTGGTCAAAAAAGTGAATTCAACATCACATTTATTTTTAAGAAAATGGTTGGCAAGTTCACTGGTACAAAATAACAACAACAACAACAACAACAACAACAACAACAACAACAACAACAACAACAACAATAATAATAATAACAAAACAGTACACCCAAAATTTTGGTCAAAAAAGTGAATTCA
>NW_013954000.1:33540-34744 GCF_001266775.1 Austrofundulus limnaeus
GAATAAATTAAGTGATGAAATTAAGTTTAGTGACTCTTAAGTTTCAAAAAGAAGTTAAAAAGTAAACTATGAGTTATGGTTTGTAGTAGTCATTTGTGATGATGGTGGTGGTAATATATTGCATTTTTTTGCATGTACAGACAATAATAATGATATTGTTGATAAAAAAAAACTATACCAATGATTTGCATATAACCAGGATGCAGTTGAAGTAAATGTGTGTGTTTTTGTGTGCATTTTGTTTTGGGGATCCATTCTGAATTGTGAGGTGAGGCCATTGGCTTCTGCCTCTTCCTATTTGGTCATGTAGAGTTAAAGTTTTGTTTGTTTTTGTGTGGAGTGTTCTTTAATGTGACCAAATAAAATCATTCATTCATTCATTCATTCATTCATTTATATTCAATTTTAAGGAGGATCCAGTTCGAGATTTCTTTCATGACATCAATATTCAAGATACCTTAAATGCATCTTTGGATATAAGATAAGCCATGTAAGGTGAAACTAATGCAAATTGCAGACTTTTTCATGTTATGTAACCTTATTTTAAAAAAGCTGCACTCTTTTACCTACGGCATTATGTTTAGTTTATGCTGTTGATCAGTTCTGCGTTCAGAAGCAGTTCAATGTGAATATAATGAATAAATGTGTTTTTTTAAACATTCAGTTTGAAATGGTCATAATTAAATCCTTGTTGTTCTTCAGTCATGTCACTGGCATTGCCCCCCCCCCCCAAATAAATAAATAAATAAATAAATAAATAAATAAATAAAACAGCCCACCACCACCACATTAAAAAAATTCCTACAGGAAACCCTGTATATAGTTGTCAAATACACTCCCTTGGAATACAAGAACAGTCTAAGTAATTTTTTAAACTAGGCACTGATGTAGCATTTAAGTCACTTTTAGTTGACACTTTGACAAATGTGCTGCCAGATCCCAGCAGTGCGTGGGTCAGGTTTTTGTGATTTTTTTTATCATTTTCATGTTTAGCCTCCCCTTAGCATTTCAAAATCTATCTTAAGGTTTTATCTATTTACTAAAATATAATTAGAAGTCATCTTTTTGCATCACATAAGAAAACTAGAAGCACTCGGAGAGTGCAAATCTCCGCCAACACCAATCTGGCGAATAAGTTCTGACGTAGTGAACATTTAAGCAGCAGTATGATGGGATTTCTTCTCTGTGGAGTCCAATGTGAAAA
>NW_013954000.1:35204-36489 GCF_001266775.1 Austrofundulus limnaeus
CTTTATAAAGTGCTTCCTGGCTCCCCCCGTCTCCAAACTTTGAGGCCCGGCAGCTCTCTGTTTACAAGCCTAGTAGAGACAAACTGTTTTCATTGGTTGTTTCAGAAATGTGGTGTGTTTGAGGAAATGGGAAAAATAAGTTTCATGGTGCAGTCACACACTTCCTGGTCACAAAACGTTCAGTAAATGTGCATATTATGAAAAAATTATTCATCATTAATTGTGGTTTTAACATTACTTTTATAAAGTTTGAAGTCCGTGCTGTTCAATCCAACTCACTGTTTTTTACAGAAGCCCTGTGAAAGCATCACAGCTTTGCCGATCTCAGAGTGTTAAAAGAAAAAAAATTCCTGTATCCGCATCGTGATCCGGATCATCACCAAAATTTAAAGGTGTATTCCTTGGTCCAGTACACACATGTGGTAAAAATGTCATGACAATCTGTCCACAAGTTTTTGAGTAATGTTGTCCACAGACAGAACAACAGACAGACGGACAGACATACGTGAACAAAAACATTACCTCGCCCTTGGCAGAGGTAGTTAAAAAAGAAAACACCATTTTAGTCCATATTAACCAGTAATATTTCAGTTAAGGCTTCCTAAAAATATTAAACCCTAAATGAACCAGTTGCAGACCTGAATCCATGTGTGCGTTGGAGCCAAAAACAAACAGCTTTTTCACTCACTGAGCAAATAAAATAAATAAAAGAACGTCTTTTAGTTTCATACTCAAATCCTTCAGAGTTCCAGATTGGAATCGGGAAAGGAAGATGTGGAGATCGCTTTCAAATGGCACTGAGTATGGTAAGTATATGTCAATGCTAACACCAAAGTCCTTCACCGCAGCAACCTCACAGATGGGAACCCAAACCGCTGAATGGGTAAGTTCTTCTGGTCCAGCAGACTCAGAGTAGCACCTGGTCCACTGTACACAGTACCAGCTTTCAGTCACTTAATAATCCTTAGTAAAACTCACAGGCGTCTCATACTGTAGGATTGTGTTACTTATGTATAAACCCATAAAAATGTACTGCCCTTCAACATAAAATCTTTTTTTGTAAAAGAGATAGCATATATATTTGAAAGGAATTGAAATGTTTATTAAACCAAAAATTAGAACAAATTTTAAGAAGAGATGCACCTCCTTCCAGGGAATCAAATTGTGGAAAAATTTGGGAAACATTTACGAAAAAGCCAATACGATTCATATACTGTATTTGCTAGATTGATCAAAGCTTTTTTGTTGTTAAAATATGAACAAAATAATAGATTGAGTATTAATT
>NW_013954000.1:37117-38383 GCF_001266775.1 Austrofundulus limnaeus
CCTTTTCATTTGCCTAAGTTGTGATTGTCTTTTTGACACAACTATGTTGTATTATTTGTTTGTTTCTATTATTATTTGTTCTTTTATTAATAGTTTTGTTTTATTATTTGTTTGTTGAATGAAATAAAGTTCTACACATACTGAACCGTTAAGGGTTTAACAAGCATCTGATGTTAACATCTTGTCAAAGGCACTTTAATATTAATTTATTTCTCTCAAAAGGAGTATTTGACGAATTGTTAAAATATTTTCTGGAGATATTGAAGTTTTTTTTTCAAGTAAAATTCAATGTGGTGACCTGACCACTTTAGTCAGAATCTTGTCTTGTAAAAATAAAAAAGTAAAAGTATCTTCTTACTCCTTCACTCTGTTACCTAACACACAAACATGCAGTAAATGTCACATTAGTGGCGTTTCTGAACACTCATGTTACAGGAAGGTGGTGTAAGTCTCAGAGATATTGACTGAGTTGACCGCATGTTAACCATAATTAGAGTCAATATGTTTCCTGAACTGAAGATATTTGTCACATTAAAAGGCACACAGATGTGTGTGAGAGGAGGCCGGCTGTGATTGTGTTTATTGCTGTGGACTGTGACAGACTGTAGACTGGAGCGCTGCCAATAAGGGCTGTTCATTACTGCCTGATGCTTTATTCTGTTTACATCTGCCAAGTCGCTTTTGACATTCTCCTTCCCAAAAGCAAATATGGGTGACTTAGATTTATTAAACCACGTTGTGCCACAGATTACAGTAAACAACTGTTATTGATCAACAGTGTAGAAAAGAATATTAAAGACTTTAGATGTAATTTAAAAAAAAGTCCATTCCTAATAGTGTAAAAAAATCTGTATCATTCATTATTTACGGCAGAGCCATTCTAATGTAAACAAAAAACATAAGATGACAAGTCAGTATTTTATTGTTCCACTTTGTGTAAAAGCCTTTCATCATAAACTGTAGATCATTTAGTCACCAGACTATAAATCAGCTCACACACTTTGCCTTCACTCAGAAACCAGATGGGTTCCTGGAACACAGAGGACTGATTTGTTGAAATTATAAACCTCTGTTGCTTGGTGTTAATTCACAGGTTTCTGTTTCAATGACTAAAAGATGAGTTGATTAAAAATCAATGGGCCTCATGCAAGAACATATTCGTATTCTTCTCCTAACTTTCTCTTACTTTTGTTCGTACAAAGGGTTCGTACGAACATGTCACGTCAGATTCAACAAACTCTTCTATCTTCAGGAAAAGTGTGTAAA
>NW_013954000.1:39458-47828 GCF_001266775.1 Austrofundulus limnaeus
GATTGTCGCCTCACCGCACAGGCTCCATAGGAAATGAATGGAGAGAGAGCGACGTCGCCTCCCGTGTGTCGAGCCCTTGAGTCTGAACGTTTTACAGATGTGCAGTTTTCTTCCTCAACACAGCAGCAGAAGTACAATTCTCCAGAGCGTAGTCTTTCTTCACTTCATCATAATTCCTTCCCCACATGTATAACTCTGACTGAAAAAAGAAAACTGCAAAGAGATAAACAAATTTTTTTACTTCATGATCTGTTTTTTTATTTTATTTTCATGTCTGTAGTAGGTGTGACTGTTGACATGGCTGAAGGAGAACAGTGTTCACCGCTACTTTTTGCCAAAAACAATAAATAAATAAATAAATAAATAAATAAATAAATAAATAAATAAATAAATAAATAAATAAGAAATTTGGATTTCTGGTAAAAAAAATGCAGTGTAAAATGGTGAGTGCTGAATGGTTTGCAGAAACTGAACAGTGCTCATAATTGATCCATCCATACTTATCTGCTTCTTCCTTTCTGGGACACGGGGGGCGGGGGTGGAGGGGTCACTGGTAACAATATCCAGCACCCTGGACAGGTCACAAGTCCATTACAGGGACATAAGCTGTGTTTCCATCAATGTTTTTAATGCGCATTTTGAAGTATCACATTAGAAAGGTGAATGGAAACGGCACGATTCGAAAAAACTTCCTCTAATTTGCAAAAAAGTTGATACGCTCACTTGAGGTGGTTTTTGGTGTTTTTTAAAAAAAGAGTTAATGTGCAAAAAGACAGATGGAAACACATTTCCGAATATGTTCTGATGTAGCAAAATTTTTCCTTATTTTCTGGCCTATAAGCTGCACCCCCGAAATAAAAAAAACAGTACCTGCTGTTATGTCCTCTGAAAGCTTTTCTCGTCTTTTGGCTTTGAACGAGTTCTTCCCACTACCATCTCCAACATCGAACCATTGATTCGTTCAGGCCAAGTTTACGTGCAGTGGCTCTATTTCCCTCCTGTTGTGCAATTTCGATAGCCTTCAACTTAAAAGTGGCATCATATGAAGATATTCTTTTCTTTTCCATGATGAGCGCGTTTGAATTTGAAGAGAAATGTTTCGTCGTGCCTGTTGAAGTTAATCCGTCGTGTCATGTCTGCTTCTAGCTAAAACAAAATGGTGATTCGTCTTCTTCCTTTTCTTTGCCGCAACCACACCTCCGGCCAAAGAGCCCCCTGGTGGCTGAAGAAAAATCCACGTATAAGTTGCACCGGACTATAAGCCGCATGGTTCAAAGTTCAGGGAAAAAGTCGCGGCTTATAGTCCGAAAAATACGGTACCTCATATAGTTGATCAGCTGTTCCTGCTGGCCGTCCGGTACTGGTACCAGAGCATCTGGCAGCAGGACCCTCCTCCCACTGTCGGCGTCTTCTCAGTTAATCCCGTAACATGAAGAGAATCACATTTCTTTGTCTACGTCTGCAGACAGCAGTAACATCACCAGAACTGGTTATGACAGAATAATTACAACTTTCCTGATAGTAGAAACACGTTCCTGATAACTTCTCTGCATGGTCCTGAGATGTGTGGACCCTGTGAGATTGCAACTTTTACTTCCTGTTTACACAAATGCATCTGACGTAATTGAATCACTTCAAGCCAGTTGATGGAAACACGTCTGATTTGCATTTCTTCGTTTTTTTTTTCCTTTTTACAAAATTGGAAAAATTTGCTCTAATTTTTAATTAAAATTGATGGAAACAGTTAGAGAAACAAAACACACAACTATTCACTCTCTCACTCACACCTGTTTACAGTTACCAATCACCCTAACAGTCGTGTTTTTGAAAGCCAGAGTACCCAGAGAAAACTCTGACATGCACAAACAGAATATACAATCTATACCCAGAAAGGACCCCAGCTGGGATTTGATCTAGCAACCTTCTTGCTGAGAGGCAACAGCAACTGAGCCACCCAGTGCTCATAATGTTATAGCTTAGTCATTGCTTGTCGTGAAAAGCAACAGCCAATAAAGTTTTGTCCATTTTTTTTCATTACCAAAATATCTCAGATCCCACTGGATGGATTTTCATTCAACTTTTAGGAAATAGTCACTGGATGTGCACCTACAACTGATTAATAGTCAATTATAAAATGGCCATGTACTGAAAATGAGGTAAATATTTTGTGGCAGAAGCTGAGGCTCATCCTCAACACATTTTAAGAGGATCAATACCAGTGGCGGCTGGTGGATTTTTCTCCAGGCAGGACTACAACTCCAAAATAGGCTCATCTCCAAAAGCAATCAAACATGTACTAAGTTGTATCACGCCAGTGTATTTATTAAATAAATGAAAATAATAAAACAGCATTACAATGTCATGTAGTGTTTTATTTTTTGTACATAAATTTTGCTCTTCTGTTTCTGAGAAGCAAATTTCTTCATGACTCTGGTTAAAATCAGGGATGTTTTAAACAGATTCTTCTCTATAGAGCATGGTCAGTGCAGTGAGATGTGATGTTGTACCTGAGGAAAGTCTGGATTATCTTCAGTGTTCAGCTCCTCTCAGATTCAGCTGTGGTCAGAGGAGATGTGATGAGAGTCAGTCTCTGAAGGTGTCCTGGTCTTCAGAGCTGCTTCATAGAACTGTCCTGCAGGAACCTGTCTGCCTGCAGCAGTGTAGCTCTGATCAGATGCATGTGAATTTCTCAAGATGGTGTTACAAACCTAAAACAATAAATGCACAAATTTAATTCAATATGAAGATGGCTACAAATGAACTTTCTAATACAAATAATATTATTTTAACAGCAACAAATTGTTGCACCTCTAAGGTAAACTATTAATTATATTTTTATTTTAAAAATATATTCATTTTATTAAAAAAACAAAACTTTGCACAACAGAAGAAAATATATAAATAAAATGAAAGGCAGCAGAAAGAAGAAAATATTTTCTAATATCTGCCCCTTCTCAAGAATAACTTCAAACAATATTAATTTACAAAAAACTAAACAGAAACAACATAAAAATATCTTTATATTAAGTTGTGTTCACCATTATTTATATTAAATGCTGCACAAAGATAAAGGGATTACCAGCACAGTCTAACTACACCACATTCATGCTCAATTTTTATTATGTCCAGCTTATCCGGTCCAAGCTACTTCACTTTAAGTTTCTCCTCATATGTTCTGCTTTGAAAAGGTTTAGAAATAAGAGACTTACGGTGTTTTCTCCATTTTTCGTTTGTTGTTCTCCAAAATCCGCCTCGTGATCTGCCTTCCATCCGTCACACTAATATGATGTCTTTGAGTCGTCGACACGGGGTGAACCCACTACGTACCGCTTTGTGTTCGCAGGTCAGCTGCAAACCCAGGCCACCCTATTTTTTGCATTGAGGACTTACTGCACATGTCCAAAATCTTCACCTGAGTTGTTTATGGGAATCTGTAGCAGCGAACACAGCGTGACCCGGAAGTGACTCACACGAAAACATTCACGAGTAAAATACAAGTTTACACACCAATAACTATAGATTATTTATTTTGCTTATTAGAAAACATATATACGATATATTGTCGAAACATTTATAACATTTTCTTTTGTTATTTTGTTTTATTTTTGTGCACCAAAAATAAGGGGGGGGCGAACGTGTGCCCCCTATTGACCAGCTGCCACTGATCAATATGAATCTCAAGATGTAGCTTGAATAAAAAGGCAGCAGGTAAAAATCCTTCAAAGAATGTTAGTCCTCTAATTCCCCTTTTCTGCTTTAAACGAGCTCATTGCTGCACTAAAAACGTCTGTTTGAATAATTTAAAGTAGAGGTTTTCAAACTGTGGGGGGCGCCAGAGGTCTTCAGGGGGGGCGTGGGGTGAATCATGAAGGGAAATTAATGTAAGGCTTTTGTTCACACTGCAAATCTTGTATTAGATTTTTTTATTTTTTGCTCAGATATATTTTTTTTACTTTTTTGCATAGTGTATGACCTTATTATTAAAATATGATTTCAGTATGAATGTTTATGAAGAGTTCAGAGGGTCCGTTGTGCGCAGAAGTGACATCACACGCAATGTGCCTCACTCTGTGGGCGGACCTTCAGCCTTTGTGGTTTTATCACAGGCAGTTTAGTTCATTTATTCATTTCATTAAAAAAACGCAATTTCTATATACAATAAAAATATATTCAAATGACTAATGAAATAAAATGAAAGGCAGCAGAAAAAAAATCTTAGAATATCTGCACCTTTTTGTCATCAAATACATTTAAACAATAATAATCTAACGGAACAAAACAAACAAACAAACAAAATAAATAGTAATCTGACTTTTTTTATTTGTTGCAGCCCTTTTTATAAGACATTGTGTGACCGTGTGCGGCTGATTTCTTGGTATACCTGCTCATTTCAGACTGCTCCCTCCAGCGCTCGTCCCCTGCAACTCTCTCCACGATGAGTTTGTAGTGGGAGTTCAAAGTTCTGCCTCGGCTCAGTCAATCCACTGGCAGACGTCTGCTGACATCAAAATCATTTGTGCTCAATACCTGGTTGTACCTGCTTGGAAGCACTGCTGAGGTTTTTTGACAAGAAGACCCGACCTGTCAACCAAACCATCTCTCAGATCAGAAGTGAGTTGGTGGCAAAAGGGAACCTCTTCAATATGAGCCAAGTAGTCACAATGTTACGTCTCATTTGTATCAAAGGTGTTATGTTCAAAAGTGCAGGGCTCTCTAGTATGTGACTGAATTCTATGGAATGAAACTTTTTTTATGTAGCCCCAGGGTGCCTGATATTTCAAGTCTTTTCCCTCCTGTTTTTGGGTTTACACCAGTTGAATTGCTCCTTCTCTGCCTCTGCAGGCCAGAGCCAATCACACACAGAACAGTGGTGGATCTTCACCTCTGATTGGCTCTGACCCTCAAGACACAGAGCACTTGAAATCACATCTTGCAGTGATAAGTACCATTACCACGAGCTGAAGGCCTTTTTCCCTAAGCTGTGACTGTTAGGAGACTAAATTCTGAAAAGAAATCCTCAAAATTGCGAGAAAAAAGTGAACTTTTAGCTGCAGTCTCACTGAGTGTTGCAGTTAAGTGACCAACAAGCCATGAGTCCATGTTTTGTAGAACCTGGCTGATTTTTGTGTGCACGGCTCACGTAAACCACATCCTTATAACTCTACCGGGCAGGAAAAAAAACATGTAAGGTAAAAAAAAATCTGTTTATACAGCACAGTTTTCTACACAGAAAGTCAGGCGACAACTAAACATTTTTAAACATTTTTAAAACATATTTTAGTTAAAAAAGTAAAGCAAATGCATCTGTGTGTAACATCAACAATATGAAAATAAATACATTCAAAACGTATAAATTAAGCAAATGTAACTCTATTGAACAAAATGGCAGAGAGAAATGAGCCTGCCTTGGGGATTAGGTATCATGGAACGCATAATACATTCAAGTCCTTTTTATTACTAATAAAAACAGACACTTTACATTAAGGTTTATGTTTTTCCTAATGTTTGTGAGCTAGTTAAAATTTTGCTGCTCCTTTCTGCAGGGGTTGCCTCAGTGAACAAATTGCCATCTTCCTGACATGGCTGGCAGTCTACAGTCTAAATAATAAAAATGTGACCTAAGAAGGACTAGTGAAGAGTTATGGTGAACTTAAATTTTGTGCCAGCATACGTTCTTCAACAAGTCGGCCACAATCAGAGGACCCATCAGCTCAGCACAGAGATTACAAAATACAACAAAAAGTAAGTTGGTAATTGGTTTTCAATCATAACTAAATGGCTACACATGCAATGACATGGTTTTACAGTGGATTTACACAATTTACAGTGTGCAATGCATTTTCTGGACTGAATTTATGAACATAATGTAGTCGGTAAGAAAACTGCAAGACAACAACTAATTACTGACCAAAATCATTATATACATAAAAAATTGATACAAATAATATTCTGAGTTCTAATAAGACTCCAAACAATGAATAAAAATTACAGTCTTTATTGTGAATGGATGGGGCGATCTGGAGCAGTTGGAAACCAGGAACGAGACTCCAATTTTCTAAATCAAAACCACCAACCTTCTTAGGACTTGTATCTCAAGTGAAGTCCAGAATGAGTCTTTACTCCAGTTAGACTACAGAGAAACACTACGCGTTTCAGGAAGCATTTGCTGATTGAAGCACAGAGCAGAGTCAAGTTCCAGAGAGCAAGCTTGGGTCCAAAACCAGTGATCAGAGTTCAGAGTTACTGAGAGGGGATGAGGCGTGGTGGCGAGGTCCAGGAGAGGAGGTCCGTGGTCAAAATCTGTGAGTCTGATGAACAGGAGGTACCGACAAGGAACGAGGCGAGAGGTGTGGGTCCAAGGAGCTGAAACAAAGTCAGACAGGCAGGCAAGAGAAGTCATGAGGGATTGCTGGAGAATTTACTGAGTTAAACCGTTCAATAATGTGGCAGGGAACTGTGAGAGGTGACAGGATTAAATACAGGGTTTGACAGGTGGAATAAATGAATGAACTTGACCGTAGACTAGGCGGGGCTTTAGCAGAACAGTGATGGGAGGGGGAGCATGAATGAGCAGTCTGTGAGTGAAACTAAATTAAAGCGTGGCTGTGGCTTGAAACATGGCTGGTTCAGAATGATATGTAACATTACCCCTCCTTCAAGGTCCGGCTCCTGACAGAACCGAGAATGCAGAACAGGCTTGACCCGGGACACGTGAAATGTGGGATGAACCCTCTGTTGAGAATGTGTCTTGTCTGTTTCGTTTTCATGTCGCCCTCGTGTGTCTTCTCAGTGTATTTATTACTCATCCTTCCTCAGTCTGTTTTCTAGGTCATTGTAATTATGCTCGCCTATCACTTGTTTGTAATCAGTCCCCTCTCCAGCTGTCGCTTATTTCTCATTTCCTCTGTTGGATATATTCTGGTTCAGTTTTTCATCTCATCACTGGTTCATTGTTTGGTCTTCCTACCTACTGTTTGACGTTCCTCGTAGTCTCCCTGTGTTTCGAGCTGTTTGCTGCCTCGACAGCTTTTTGTTTTATTTTTGTTAAAATAAATCTTTTATTTAAAAACTTTATTCACGGCCTGGAATTGGGTTCGTTCCACCACCGCATCACAACACCCTCATGGATCTTGGGAGAGCCAAATGGACTGCCACAGGGTTCACCATCTTGGAAATAGGGAAAGGTCTGACAAAGTGGGGTGCCAGCTTTCTTCTCTCTACCCTTAGTGGCACGTCCTTGGTAGAAAGCCAGACCCTCTGACTAACTTGATACTGAGGTGCAGGGATTCTGCATCTGTTGGCTGTTCTGGTGTAGGTGGCAACAGACTACTCCAATTGCATCCTGGCTCTCCACCACACTCGTTGACACCTCTGGGCTGCCAGGTAAGCAGAACGTGCTTGGGCTTTACCTTGTTGGATGGAGAAAACGAGTGGCTGGTAACCATAAACCACGTAGAATGGTGACAGACCAGTGGCGCTTGCAGGCATTGAGTTCATGGCATGTTCAATGATGGGTAGGTTCTCCACCCACTTGGTGGCATTGTCCCCACACAGGTTGCGTAGGCGGGTCTCCACTTCTTGATTGGCCCGTTCTGTTTGACCATCAGTCTGGGGATGAAAACTTGAGGACAAACTTATATTAATATTGAGCAGGTTGCAGAACTCTTTCCAAAACTTGGAGATGAATTGAGGTCCTCGATCAGACACGATGCCCTTTGGGAGGCTGCGTAATCTGAAGACCTCCTGAAGCATGGACTGAGTTCTTTGGATGACAGTATTTTCTCTAGGGGTACCAGGTGAACCATCTTAGAGAACGTGTCCACAATAGTCAGAATTACTGACTTGCCCCCAGATTGAGGCAGACCTGTGATGAAATCCATAGCTATATTGGACCAGGGGTGTAAGGGGATTGGGAGTGGCTGGAGGAGACCCGCCTGGGGACGTCGAGAGGGTTTTGCCAGAGAGCATTGGGTACATGACCCAATGAACTCTCGAATGTCCTTAACCAAGGAACCTCACCAGAACTGTGACTTAACTATGGCTATGGTTTTATTGATGCCTGGATGACAAAACAGTGACGATGAATGACAAAACTTAAGTATTGTTTTGATGAGGTGGTCTGGTACATACAGACATCCTTTAGGGCATTCTCTTGGTGGTGGGTCGTTCTGGTGGGCCTCCCTGACTTCCCTCTTGACCTGTGTGATACCCAGTCTTATTCTTTCGGGCAGGATGAAATCCTCCTTGCCACTGGTCTGCTCCTTCTCTGTTATCCTTAACCCTCCTGTTGTCCTCATTTTCTGTATACACCCTTTGTCCTCCGGGTCAAAATGACCCGTCTCCACTAAATCCCCAATATAAGCAGCTTAA
>NW_013954000.1:48828-50045 GCF_001266775.1 Austrofundulus limnaeus
TCTTTGTACTTTTTTTTGTACAGCTTACATGGAAATGTGAATAAAAGCAACATTTAACTTTTTCTATTGTTTTGGCCAATCTAGGCAAAGTCTTAAAACCTCAAGTTAAAAAAATAACATTTAGGGGATTTTTTGGGGGGGTTTAACACAGTGGCGGGTCATTTTGACCCGAAGACAACAGGAGGGTTAAGAGGGCATCTGGTTTCATGTTCTTGGTCCTGTATCTGTGGGACAAGACAAAATTAAAACGGCAAAAGAAAAGAGCCCGCTTGGCGAGGATTGAGTCTCTTGTCTACTTTGGGTACTCCAAGTTCTTGTGGTCTGTGAGAACCAGAAAGGGAATTTGGCTCCCTCTAACCAGTGCCTCCACTCTTCCAAGGTCATCTTGACGGCAAGAAGTTCTTGGTCCTGACATCATAATTTTGTTCTGCTGGAGAAAGAGACTTTGAAAAGAATGCACATGGGTGAACCTTGTTATCTTGAAAACACTGACTCAATTTTCCWCCAACTCCCGTATCTGATGCATCAACTTCAACAATGAATTGTCTGTCAGTATCGGGGAACTTAAGTACAGGAGCAGTCGTGAATAGATCTTTGAATCTTGAAAATGCTCTCTCAGCTTTAACATCCCACATGAATCGGGTGTGGATAGAAGTCAGAGCATGAGAGGAGAGGCAACAGTGCTATAGTTCTTAATGAATTTTCTATAGAAATTTGCAAATCCTAAGAACCTTTGAAGCTGCTTATGATTTTGAGGAGAAGGCCAATCCTTAACTGCTGAGACCATTAAGGGATCCATAGCTATTTTGTCTGGAGAAATGTTGTAACCCAGAAAAGTAGTTTGGTAAGAGTGGAACTCACACTTCTTGGCCTTGACAATTAGATTATTCTGCAATAGTCGTAAAAGGACTGCTGGAACATGATTGATGTGTGACTCCAGATCCTTAGAAAAAATCAAAATGTCATCTAAGTAGACAAAAACATTTATATTTATAAAATTATGTTTCAAATATCTATCTTCATGCCATTAAACTCTCAAACATGTCGTACTGTTTAGCTGTTTGGTCTCTTACAACAAATGAAATCTTAGAACCCATAGTTAGGCTCTACAACAGGGCCTRCAAAATTCATAAAAAACTTCCTGGTTGGACTCATCACTGTACAGTTCTTTCATTGTCTGATGCCTTGACTTTTCAGAATTATGTTTTGTATAGTGG
>NW_013954000.1:51045-53865 GCF_001266775.1 Austrofundulus limnaeus
AGTGTTTCATATGCTGCAGAACAGGAACCTGCTGTAAAACAGCAATTATGCTGAGTCAGGCTTGATTTTTTATAATCTTTTCCTGTTAAATCAATAAATCAAATCAAATCAATCTCTGAGACCATCATTAACCGGAGCTTGGAATACTGCAGGAGCATTGGTGACACCAAACAGCATTACCAAGTACTCATAGTGGCCTGTGGGAGTATTGAAAGCTGTCTTCCACTCATCTCCTTCTTTAATTCTAGCCAGGTGATATGCATTTCTTAAGTCAAGTTTAGTGAAGATCTTAGCACCCTGGATTAGTTTGAACGCTGAACTTGTACTCATATTTTATAATCACATATTGTGACATTTTTCAGGGACTGCACATATGGTAGATCTAAAAATAAAAACTGTTGTCAGGTGTCATACAGCTGTTAAAAATAAAGTGCATGATGATCTGACAGTGTTTGCTAGTTTGACAGATACAGTAGTCAGTTTCTGCTACACATATGGTGATCTGACAAAGAATGCTGACTGGACAGAATGATGGTGCACTGAACTGAATTTTTGGTCTGAAGCCCTGATGTATAAACACAATCTGACACCATTTCTGCTGATAAAATTACATTTACTATCACAAATTAGAGATGCACTGTTACCAGTAAAAGCAGAATTCACCTGCTTTTATCCACGTTTTTATTCTTTGTGTCATGATCTATAACTTACGACCACAGGTAAGGGTCAGAACACAGCTGACATCGAATCAAGAGCTTCATTCTTAGACCTCACAACAGAATGGAACAAAACTCCCTGTTTCATTCATCACCCTCAACAGAATACCCAAAGAAATACAATCAGCCTTCTCCAGATGTGGACTGAAAGGTCAAACTGCCCAGAACCCCTCGGTAACACAGTAAGACTAAAGATCTGGTTCACTCCTCCCCGCTTCAATAAATACCAAACTCTGAATCTGAGCTTCAACTATTCAGTGTAAACTTAATCACTTTGTGCACTTTGAGGGCTGCAAAGAAACATAAAGTAGTGTTTTTCATAAAACGCTGCTCACATATGGTCAATAATTGCATCTGTGAATCATTTTGTCACTAAAATTAGAAAGTGCCTCGAAAAACCAAGGCTTTAGTTTGGTCAAGAGAGGATAAAAACAAAACAAAGAGATGCAATTCAGTGGTTTTCGTTCATCTCAGAGGAACGTTGAGTTTTAAATCTCTTGAAACTAACTAGTAAATGAATAAATGTTACATTTGTGCTGAACAAAGAAGTTTAACCTGAACTATTGTTGACCAGGTACAGGCAGAAAACTATGTAATTAAAACAACAGAAATGAGCTGATGTTGCAGGACTCATCTTTAGGAAGCCAGAGGTTTAACCAGAAGAATTAGCTGAACATAAAAACATAAAAAATACTACAGGTTACTGAAAGAGCAAAGATTTTTATTTTTTTAATCACCCTTATTTCTAAGGTCTTTTCTCAAAACCACATCTTTATGTTTCAAGTATAAACATTAACGATGGAGGAGCACAACTCTGTTTACACAAGCTTTGCCTTTGTGAATAATTAGCATGAAGAAAGTTCTTATTATTAGATGACTAATAGAGTTGTTCTTTTGTTTCAAGTCTAATTGCCTGATTTTCTGGAGCCAGTTACATGTTTTTTATACTGCTAGACATCTGGTAGCATCGTAGTATTCTATTTGTAGTGCTGGGAAAAATACTAACTATTTTACAGGTATTGCAAGTATTGTGACATGCTAATTTTTTTCAAAAAATATTAATTTCATTAAAAAATAACTATATACAATAAAAAACAAAGAAAATCCACAAATCAAAATAAAATGAAAGGTAGCAGAAGATGAATAAATCGTATGTCTGCCCCTTTTATCCCCAGAATATATTCAAACAAAACATAATTTACAAAACAATACTAAATAAAAAAAAAAAACATCATCTCAAACAACAATTCATAAAGCTTCACATTTTACTTTTCATATACCTTCAACATACTAGCTTTTATCGGTCTCTTAAATATATACATAGATCTGGCATTTTTAAGATCATTTTCCAGACCATTCCATAATCCTATACCCTGGATTAAACTATACCCTGGATTAAACTATACCCTGGATTAAATTATACTCTGGATTTAACTATACCCTGGATTAAAGTACATCTTTGTATCAAGCAGGTACGAAAATATGGCTTCACAAACATTTCTTTCCCCTTAAGATAATAACAGCTGTCTCTCTTAACAAAGTTTACCTGAATGTTGGAAGGTAATATGTTTTTATGAACCTTGTACGTAAACAGTAAAATATTATAATCAACCAAATCATAGAGTTTCAAAATTTTCAGCTTGCAAAATAGTGTTTTTGATGGATGGTTGTAATCTTTTCTAGTGATAATTCTAAAGGCTCTATTCTGTAAAACAAAAATTGGATTTGTAATTGTTTCGCATGCTTTACTCCAGACTTCAATACAGTAACTTAAATGTGGAACAATTATTGAATTGTACAACACAAGCAGAGCTTTGTCACTGAATAACTCCCTGACTTTATACAGTACTCCAATACATTTAGATATTTTTGTTCTTAAATAATGTGAGGTCTCCATGTCAGCTTGTCATCAATGATGACACCTAGAAATTCCACCTCACTGATGTAGCAGTAACTTGGATTGGAATGTCAAACCCAAACCTTGTTTACCTCAAGACTGTGGCCTCTAAGCATTACTCTGTCTCATGCCTACTGAGACAAGAGTGATTTGATTCATTTACCTCCAAAACCATTGTTTACTATCTACGACTGGTAAGATAACGAC
>NW_013954001.1:0-356 GCF_001266775.1 Austrofundulus limnaeus
TGTCTAACAGGACAAGAATGGACACAAGTCCCCTTTCAGACAGGACAAGTATGGACACAAGTCCACTGTCTAACATAACCAGTATGGACACAAGTCCACTGTCCAATAGAACCAGTATGGACACATGTCCATGGTCTAACAGGACAAGTATGGACACACGCCCACTGTCTAACAGGACAAGAATGGACACAAGTCCCCTTTCAGACAGGACAAGTATGGACACAAGTCCACTGTCTAACATAACCAGTATGGACACAAGTCCACTGTCTACCAGGACAAGAATGGCCACAAGTCCATTGTCTAACAGGACAAGAATGGACACAAGTCCACTGTCTAACAGGACAAGTATGGACACA
>NW_013954001.1:1208-4087 GCF_001266775.1 Austrofundulus limnaeus
ACGGGACAAGAATGGACACAAGTCCACTGTCTGACAGGACAAGAATGGACACAAGTCCACTGTCTGACAGGACAAGAATGGACACAAGTCCACTGACCTGATCCAGAACCAGCAGATCCAGAACCAGCAGACCCAGAACAGCTGACCTGCAGCAGCAGATCCTTTGAAGGTTTTGAATGAGTTTTCTGAAGCATCGTGCTTGATGAGTTTGTGGTGAGGGGACATGTTTGAGTCCAGCAGACCCTGATCCTTCCGGTCCTGAGCCTGGAGCTGGTCTCAGAACAGCTTTGTGTTGAATAATCTGCTTTAATCTGTTAATCTGTGCCCTCAGGCCCAGTTCGGTTCAGCTGGGCTCTCAGTTTGTTCTGACCTGCAGAGATGAAGCATGCGGTTCTCGGGGACTTTCTGGTGCTGCCCTGGTCCAGCAGTGGATCCAGACCAGGGGTCCTGGAGGACGGGCAGGGGGGTTTGTTGCTGAGGTGTGGAGCTGCTGTGGGCGTCGCTCTGATCTGTAAGACTCTGATCCAGATCTTTATCCTTCCATCTTTTTATTATTTAGAATGTGACAGACATGATCTACAGAGCAAAACAACTGCTACTTTTGCATTTATACACCTGGAGCTACACCTGGAGCTACACCTGGAGCTACACCTGGAGCTACACCTGGACTAATTCATTCCTGTTTGTTTACAGTTTGGTCATCAATTAATCATCTTGAACCAGGTGAAGTCAGTTTAGATCATATGTTTTTCAGGAAAAACAAACAAAAAGTAAACAGGAGGTGGGGCCTAAAACAGGAGGTGGAGCCTAAAACAGAAGGTGGAGTCTCAAACAGAAGGTGGAGCCTAAAACAGAAGGTAGAGTCTCAAACAGAAGGTGGAGCCTACAACAGGAGGTGGAGTCTCAAACAGAAGGTGGAGCCTAAAACAGGAGGTGGAGTCTAAAACTGAAGGTGGAGTCTCAAACAGAAGGTGGAGCCTAAAACAGGAGGTGGAGTCTAAAACAGGAGGTGGAGCCAAAAACAGAAGGTGGAGTCTCAAACAGAAGGTGGAGCCAAAAACAGAAGGTGGAGCCTAAAACAGGAGGTGGAGTCTAAAACAGGAGGTGGAGCCTAAAAGAGAAGGTGGAGTTTCAAACAGAAGGTGGAGTTTCAGACAGGAAGTGGCATTTTAAACCGGAAGTGAAGTCTCAGACAGGAAATGAAGTTTCAAACACAAGGTGTAGCCTAAATCAGGAGGCGGAACCTAAAACAGAAGGTGGAGTCTCAAACAGGAGGTGGAGTCTCAAACAGGAGGTGGAGTCTCAAAAAGGAGGTGGAGTCTCAAACAGAAGGTGGATTCTCAAACAGGAAGTGAAGTTTCAAACATTTAAAACAGGAAGTGGCATTTTCAACAGGAAGTGGTGTCTCTTTTGTTTCATTTGAAAAAGAAAAACACAAATGTCAGCTCAACATCTTTAAATAAAAAAGAAATTACTGTAACAATGTGGGTTTTAAATGCATATTGTGTAAAACAGCTTCCTGCTCACCTGTGGTTGTTTCTATGGTAACAGCTGATGTGTCTGTCTGCAGGTGTGGTGGTTCTGAGGAAGTGGATCGCAGGCGGGGTGTGTCATTGTTTGGTCCGTTTGGATGGAAAGACAGTTCTGGTCACCGGAGCGAACACAGGCATCGGTAAAGAAACCTGCAGAGACCTGGCAGGCAGAGGTGAGATGATCCAACTCACCTGTACAGGTGAATGTCAGCAGGTGTGTCCAGAGTCTGACCTGGTGGCTCACCATGGAAAGGTTTGTTGGTAGAACAGGCTGAGGGTTCACTGAGCTCATTAATCCCAGTAATAATCACAGGCTGTACCAGCCTCTCTGAGACCAGGTCTGACCTTTGACCCCTGCTGCTTCACACAGCAACATAAGACCAGTACAAAACTGCTCCCCCAGATACCTGAGGACAGGTGTGTTTGTTTTATTGACCAGGAGCCCGGGTGGTGATGGCATGCAGGGACCTGAGGAAGGCTGAGCAAGCTGCAGAGGAGATCCGACGCTCAACAGGAAATGGTAATGTGGTCATCAGACACCTGGACCTTGCCTCCATGTTTTCTGTGACTCAGTTCGCCAAGGACTTCCTGGACAGTGAAGACCGACTGGACATCCTGATCAACAACGCAGGTGAGCTCACCTTTAAACTTCAGGTGTGACAATAATGTGCAGGGCCAGTGCTAATCATTTGGGCGCCCTAAGAAGAACTACTTTGTGGTTTTTAAACCTCTTCCTACTTTCAAAACACACAATCATCATCATCATCATCATCATCGTCTCTTTCTATCTTCATGCCTTCAGGCTCTGTCCGTCCTTACAGCTCACCTGTGTGTAACTCAAGGGGAACATACCAGTCTGACAAAATGGCCTCTTCACACAGTTTAACTCATCTTTTTCTTCAGCAAATATGTCAGTTTTGTATTTCTTACAGGCTGTTGAAACAGGATTTAAATGTCTTGTTGTTTTGAGGATTTTTTATGCACCAGATTTTGTGTGGCCCTCCTGGGCACTCGATGCCCTACTGTCTGCTCTGCCTGTGTCCTAGGTGAGCTCACCTGTAAACCTCAGTGACTACCTGTCTCCAGGTGTGATGATGTGTCCCAGGTGGATCACAGAAGATGGGTTTGAGACTCAGATGGCTGTCAATCATCTGGGTCACTTTTTGTTAACAAATCTATTGCTGCCGATGCTGAAAAGCTCCGCCCCTAGTCGTGTCATTAACGTGTCATCCATCGCTCACCAAGGAGGTAAGAATCTGATCTCTGACCTGTCTCCTTTGATGTCTTTGATCTCTGACCTGTCTCCTTTGATGTCTTTGATCTCTGACCTGTCTCCTTTGATGTCTT
>NW_013954001.1:5087-8373 GCF_001266775.1 Austrofundulus limnaeus
CTCCCTGACCCACAGACCCCTCCCTGACCCACAGACCCCTCCCTGACCAGGAGAGTGGTGAACTTATTACCTCTGCCAAGGGTGAGGTAATGTTTTCAGTCGCGTATGTCTGTGGACAACATTACTCAAAACCTTGTGGACAGATTGTCATGACATTTTTACCACATGTGGGCACTGGGCCAAGGAACACACCTTTAAATTTTGGTGATGTTCCAAATAACAATGCGCATACAGGAATTTTTTTCTTTTAACACTCTGAGATCAGCAAAGCTGTGATGCTTTCACAGGGCGTGGGTTTCCAAGTGTCCAGCAGGTGGCACTGTAGTATTGGTGTGCCTCTTTGTAACTCTACTACAGGATGAAGGAAATTGGTCCTGGCAGAGGTTTGCATTCTCCGAGTGCTTCTAGTTTTTAATTTTATCTGACTTGTTTAATTTTATTTATTGTTTTTATCGTCCTGCAGGCTCTGAGAGAAAATTAATTTCAATCTGAGTTTTTGATAAAAATCATTCGATTACTGTAAACATCTGTAAACCTGCAAAATGAGGGAAAATCTGTGTCAGTTACAGACACTGTTCAGAAGAGAAGTAGAAGGTAGAACCTGAGGTGGACCTTGGTCCAAACTCTGAGGTGAAGCTGTGATCTATAAATGAAAGGTGCAGAAACGTGCGTGCACTTTTATAAATCTGGAGGTTTTTTTGGCGTACGTTCACTTTTGGTGTGGTTTCCACACAATCCTTTATAAACCTGAGCCCTGGGGCCTCATGAAAGCAGGCAGTTCTCATCACCTGGAAGATGTTATGTGGTTAACTCCTGACTCTGTCCTCACCTGTCCTCCAGGTTCCGGCGTGTCTGCCTTCTGTCTCCACCCAGGTGTGATCCGGACTGAACTTATGCGTCACGTATCGGGTTGGTTCCCCCTGATAGGGGCGCTGCTGAGGCTCCCAGGTCTGCTGATGATGAAGACTCCATGGCAGGGTTGCCAGACAACCTTGTTCTGTGCGGTGATGCCGGGCCTGGAGGACCGGTCTGGCTGCTACTTCAGGTAGGAGGCGGGGCTAAAACGAACCTGCAGGACATGTGGCTTCTCAGGAGGACTGACGGAGTTCAATCTGATCATTTCCACAGTGACTGTGCAGAGAAGGAGGCGGCGCCGGAGGGGCGGGATGACGAGGCAGCGAGGAGACTGTGGGAGGAAAGCTCCAGATTGGTCGGTCTGAAGGACAGGTGTTGATGTCTGACCTGAAGACAGCGCCCCCTTCAGGACTGATGGGAGAACATTTGTTAGTTTGTTCTGAATGTTTCCTCTGAGGTCAGGTAGAGGTGAGCCTGTTCACTTCAGAGTCCAGGTGCTCCATGTGGTCCAGATGGTCTATGTCACAGGTGTCGAATTCTGGTCCTCAAGGGCCGCTGTCCTGCATGTTTTCTTGTTTTCCTGCTCAAACACGCCTGATTTTCATGAATGGATGATAAACAGGCTTCAACTGGATTTAAGGAGGTATTTGAAATACAAATCAGGTGTGTTGAAGCAAAGAAACAAGGAAAACATGCAGGATAGTGGCCCTCGAGGACCTGAGTTTGACACCCCTGGTCCAGATGGTCTATGTGGTCCAGGTGGTCTATATGTGGTCCAGATGGTCTATATGTGGTCCAGATGGTCTATGTGGTGCAGGTAGTCTATATGGTCCAGGTGGTCTATGTGGTGTAGGTAGTCTATATGTGGTCCAGATGGTCTATGTGGTCCAGGTGGTCTATATGTGGCCCAGATGGTCTATGTGGTCCAGGTGGTCTATGTGGTCAAGGTGGTGTATGTGGTCCAGATGGTCTATATGGTCCAGATGGTGTATATGGTCCAGGTGGTCTATGTGGTCCAGGTGGTCTATATGGTCCAGATGGTCTATATGGTCCAGTTGGTCTATATGGTCCATTTGGTCTATATGGTCCAGAAGGTCTATGTGGTCCAGGTGGTCTATATGGTCCAGATGGTCTATGTGGTCCAGGTGGTCTATATGGTCCATTTGGTCTATATAGTCCAGATGGTCTATATGGTCCATTTGGTCTATATGGTCCAGGTGGTCTATGTGGTCCAGGTGGTCTATATGGTCCATTTGGTCTATATGGTCCAGATGGTCTATGTGGTCCAGGTGGTCTATATGGTCCATTTGGTCTATATGGTCCAGATGGTCTATGTGGTCCAGGTGGAAAATGTGGTCCAGGTGGTCTATGTGGTCCATTTGGTCTATATGGTCCAGATGGTCTATGTGGTCCAGGTGGTCTATATGGTCCATTTAGTCTATATGGTCCAGATGGTCAATGTGGTCCAGTTGGTCTATATGGTCAAGGTGGTCTATATGGTCCAGATGGTCTATATGGTCCAGATGGTCTATATGGTCCATATGGTCCAGATGGTCTACGTGGTCCAGGTGGTCTATATGGTCCATTTAGTCTATATGGTCCAGATGGTCAATGTGGTCCAGTTAGTCTATATGGTCCAGGTGGTCTATGTGGTCCAGGTGGTCTATATGGTCCAGATGGTCTATATGGTCCATTTGGTCTATATGGTCCAGATGGTCTATGTGGTCTAGGTGGTCTATATGGTCCATTTGGTCTATGTGGTCCAGGTGGTCTATGTGGTCTATATGTGGTCCAGATAGTCTATAAGGTCCAGGTGGTCTATGTGGTCCAGGTGGTCTGTGTGTTTTAGGTGGTCTATATGGTCCAGGTGGTCTATGTGGTCCAGGTGTTTTGTTGACTTCCTTCAACTGAAATGAAGTCAGAATAAAGAACTGAAGTCCAACAGAACCATTGGTTTCTCTGCAGGGTCCAATCAGAATGAGTCTAGTGAGCGTGCTCAGTATGAGTCATCTTCATCAACAATAAACCACAGATGATCTTTGATTTTATTACAGCTGCATCAGGTTTATTGATCTGACTGTGTTAGATATTGATCAGATGTAGAGACCTGATGGACCAGCAGGGGGCAGCACAGACAGATTTCATTACATTTAATAATAAATCTGTGTTTAGGCATCATTTATTTTGTGTAAATTAAAGTCAAACTAAATCAGATCTGAAGAGTTTTACTAAAGTAGACAGGAAATCAAACAGCCTCACATTTCTACATAAATAAATAAGCATGTTTGTGTTTACTTTATCAAATCTGTTTGTTTATTTACATCAACATGTTTGTGTTTACTTTATCAAATCTGTTTGTTTATTTACATCAGCATGTTTGTGTTTTTCTTTTAGTTAAACTTCATTTTTAGTTTCATCATGTAATAAATAT
>NW_013954001.1:8454-9000 GCF_001266775.1 Austrofundulus limnaeus
CTCTGATCTCTGACCTGTGTTCTTTGAAGTCTTTGATCTCTGACCTGACTCCTTTGATGTCTTTGATCTCTGACCTGTGTTCTTTGATGTCTCTGATCTCTGACCTGTGTTCTTTGATGTCTCTGATCTCTGACCTGTGTTCTTTGAAGTCTTTGATCTCTGACCTGACTCCTTTGATGTCTTTGATCTCTGACCTGTCTCCTTTGAAGTCTTTGATCTCTGACCTGTCTCCTTTGATGTCTCTGATCTCTGACCTGTCTCCTTTGATGTGTCTGATCTCTGACCTGTGTTCTTTGATGTCTCTGATCTCTGACCTGTCTCCTTTGATGTCTCTGATCTCTGACCTGTCTCCTTTGATGTGTCTGATCTCTGACCTGTGTTCTTTGATGTGTCTGATCTCTGACCTGTGTTCTTTGATGTCTCTGATCTCTGACCTGTGTTCTTTGAAGTCTTTGATCTCTGACCTGACTCCTTTGATGTCTTTGATCTCTGACCTGTGTTCTTTGATGTCTCTGATCTCTGACCTGTGTTCTTTGAAGTCTTTGA
>NW_013954001.1:10000-11295 GCF_001266775.1 Austrofundulus limnaeus
AACTATAGATCTATATTTAATCTATATCTAACCTATAGATCTATATTAAACCTATAGACCTATATTTAACCTGTAGATCTATATTAAACCTATAGACCTATATTTAACCTGTAGATCTATATTTAACCTATAGATCTATATTTAACCTATAGATCTATATTTAACCTGTAGATCTATATTTAACCTATAGATCTATATCTAATCTATAGATCTATATCTAATCTATAGATCTATATTTAACCTATGGATCTATATTTAATCTATAGATCTATATTTAACCCATAGATCTATATTTAACCCATAGATCTATATTTAATCTATAGATCTATATTTAACTTATAGATCTATATTTAATCTATAGATCTATATTTAACCTATAGATCTATATCTAATCTATAGATCTATATTTAACCTATGGATCTATATTTAATCTATAGATCTATATTCAACCCATAGATCTATATTTAACCCATAGCTCTATATTTAATCTATAGATCTATATTTAACTTATAGATCTATATTTAAACTATAGATCTATATTTAATCTATAGATCTATATTTAACTTATAGATCTATATTTAAACTATAGATCTATATTTAATCTATATCTAACCTATAGATCTATATTAAACCTATAGACCTATATTTAACCTGTAGATCTATATTTAACCTATAGATCTATATTTAATCTATAGATCTATATCCAACCTATAGATCTATATTAAACCTATAGACCTATATTCAACCTGTAGGTCTATATTTAACCTATAGATCTATATTTAATCTATAGATCTATATCTAACCCCTATATTTAACCTATAGACCTATATTTAACCTATAGACCTATATTTAACCTATGGATCTATATTTAACCTATAGATCTATATTTAATCTATAGATCTATATTTAACTTATAGATCTATATTTAATCTATAGATCTATATCTAACCTACAGATCTATATCTAACCTATAGATCTATATTTAACCTATAGATCTATATTTAACTTATAGATCTATATTTAAACTATAGATCTATATTTAATCTATATCTAACCTATAGATCTATATTTAACCTGTAGATCTATATTTAACCTATAGATCTATATTTAACTTATAGATCTATATTTAAACTATAGATCTATATTTAATCTATATCTAACCTATAGATCTATATTTAACTTATAGATCTATATTTAAACTATAGATCTATATTTAATCTATATCTAACCTATAGATCTATATTTAACTTATAGATCTATATTTAAACTATAGATCTATATTTAATCTATATCTA
>NW_013954001.1:12295-13114 GCF_001266775.1 Austrofundulus limnaeus
AACCTATAGATCTATATTTAATCTATAGATCTATATTTAACTTATAGATCTATATTAAACCTATAGACCTATATTTAACCTGTAGATCTATATTTAACCTATAGATCTATATTTAATCTATAGATCTATATTTAACTTATAGATCTATATTTAAACTATAGATCTATATTTAATCTATATCTAACCTATAGATCTATATTAAACCTATAGACCTATATTTAACCTGTAGATCTATATTTAACCTATAGATCTATATTTAATCTATAGATCTATATCCAACCTATAGATCTATATTAAACCTATAGACCTATATTCAACCTGTAGGTCTATATTTAACCTATAGATCTATATTTAATCTATAGATCTATATCTAACCCCTATATTTAACCTATAGACCTATATTTAACCTATAGACCTATATTTAACCTATGGATCTATATTTAACCTATAGATCTATATTTAATCTATAGATCTATATTTAACTTATAGATCTATATTTAATCTATAGATCTATATCTAACCTACAGATCTATATCTAACCTATAGATCTATATTTAACCTATAGATCTATATTTAACTTATAGATCTATATTTAAACTATAGATCTATATTTAATCTATATCTAACCTATAGATCTATATTTAACCTGTAGATCTATATTTAACCTATAGATCTATATTTAACTTATAGATCTATATTTAAACTATAGATCTATATTTAATCTATATCTAACCTATAGATCTATATTTAACTTATAGATCTATATTTAAACTATAGATCTATATTTAATCTATATCTAACCTATAGATCTATATTTAA
>NW_013954001.1:14066-14664 GCF_001266775.1 Austrofundulus limnaeus
TTGTTGTTGTTGTTGTTGTTGTTGTTGTTGTGTACTGTCGCTTTAACAATGTGGGTCAGCAGATAATCTGCAGATCAGTCTTCGTCTCGGTGTCTGACCCAGATTCTGATCTGTTCTGATGCTGAAACTGACTCCGGGTCAGCTGTAAACATCTGCCAACATCCAGACCGGCTGAACCGGATCAGGACCTGCTGCCAGGAGCAGGGTTCTGTCAGGACCAGGTGGGTCAGAACCACAGGTTCACCTGGAAAAATGCACTTCTCTCTGACAGGAGAGGTTCTGCAGAACCATGAGAGGGTTCTGGTGCCGGAAACCAACATCCATCCAATCAGCTTTTATGACTGGAAGACAACAACAACAACAACACAATTATTATAACAACAACAACAACAACAACACAATTATTATAACAACAACAACAACAACAATAACAACAACATTATTACAACAACAACAACAACACAATTATTATAACAACAACAACAACAACAACACAATTATTATAACAACAACAACAACAACAATAACAACAACATTATTACAACAACAACAACAACACAATTATTATAACAACAACAACAACAACAACAACAACAAC
>NW_013954001.1:15664-18348 GCF_001266775.1 Austrofundulus limnaeus
CTCTGTCCTCAACTCTGTCCTCAACTCTGTCCTCAGCTTTCTGTCCTCAGCTCTCTGTCCTCAACTCTATCCTCAGCTTTCTGTCCTCAACTCTGTCCTCAGCTCTGTCCTCAGCTCTCTGTCCTCAGTTCTCTTTCCTCAGCTCTCTGTCCTCAACTCTCTGTCCTCAACTCTCTATCCTCAGCTCTGTCCTCAACTCTGTCCTCAACTCTGTCCTCAGCTCTCTGTCCTCAGGTCTGTCTTCAGCTCTCTGTCCTCAACTCTCTTTCCTCAGCTCTCTGTCCTCAACTCTCTGTCCTCAACTCTCTATCCTCAGCTCTGTCCTCAACTCTCTGTCCTCAACTCTGTCCTCAGCTCTCTGTCCTCAGCTCTCTGTCCTCAGCTCTGTCTTCAGCTCTCTGTCCTCAACTCTCTTTCCTCAGCTCTCTGTCCTCAACTCTCTATCCTCAGCTCTGTCCTCAACTCTCTGTCCTCAACTCTGTCCTCAACTTTCTGTCCTCAACTCTGTCCTCAACTCTGTCCTCAGCTCTCTGTCCTCAACTCTGTTCTCAACTCTGTCCTCAGCTTTCTGTCCTCAACTCTGTCCTCAGCTCTGTCCTCAACTCTCTATCCTCAGCTCTGTCCTCAACTCTGTCCTCAGCTCTCTGTCCTCAACTCTCTGTCTTCAACTCTCTGTCCTCAGCTCTGTCCTCAGTTCTCTGTCCTCAACTCTGTCTTCAGCTCTCTGTCCTCAGCTCTGTCCTCAACTCTCTGTCTTCAGCTCTCTGTCTTCAACTGTCCCAGCTCTCTGTCCTCAACTCTCTGTCCTCAGCTCTGTCTTCAACTCTCTGTCCTCAACTCTCTGTCTTCAACTCTCTGTCCTCATCTCTCTGTCTTCAACTCTCTGTCTTTAGCTCTGTCTTCAACTCTCTGTCTTCAACTGTCCTCAACTCCCTGTCCTCAACTCTGTCCTCAACTCTGTCTTCAACTCTCTGTCCTCAGCTCTGTCTTCAGCTCTCTGTCTTCAACTCTCTGTCCTCAGCTCTCTGTCCTCAACTCTGTCCCCAGCTCTGTCTTCAACTCTCTGTCCTCAGCTCTATCTTCAACTCTCTGTCCTCAACTCTCTGTCCTCAACTCTGTCTTCAACTCTCTGTTCTCAACTCTCTGTCTTCAACCCTCTCTCCTCAGCTCTCTGTCCTCAACTCTGTCTTCAACTCTCTGTCCTCAGCTCTCTGTCCTCAACTCTGTCTTCAACTCTCTGTCCTCAGCTCTGTCCTCAACTCTGTCTTCAACTCTGTCCTCAGCTCTGTCTTCAACTCTCTGTCTTCAACTCTGTCTTCAGCTCTCTGTCCTCAGCTCTCTGTCCTCAGCTCTCTGTCTTCAACTCTCTGTCTTCAACTCTCTGTCCTCAGCTCTGTCTTCAACTCTGTCCTCAGCTCTGTCTTCAACTCTCTGTCCTCAACTCTCTGTCCTCAGCTCTCTGTCTTCAACTCTCAGTCTTCAACCCTCTGTCCTCAGCTCTGTCTTCAACTCTCTGTCCTCAGCTCTGTCTTCAACTCTCTGTCTTCAACTCTCTGTCCTCAGCTCTCTGTCCTCAGCTCTCTGTCTTCAGCTCTCTGTCCTCAGCTCTCTGTCTTCAACTCTCTGTCCTCAGCTCTGTCCTCAGCTCTCTGTCTTCAACTCTCTGTCCTCAGCTCTGTCTTCAACTCTCTGTCTTCAACTCTCTGTCCTCAGCTCTCTGTCCTCAGCTCTCTGTCCTCAGCTCTCTGTCTTCAGCTCTCTGTCCTCAGCTCTCTGTCTTCAACTCTCTGTCCTCAGCTCTGTCTTCAGCTCTCTGTCTTCAACTCTCTGTCTTCAACTCTCTGTCCTCAGCTCTCTGTCCTCAGCTCTCTGTCCTCAGCTCTGTCTTCAACTCTCTGTCCTCAGCTCNAGAACCATCAGATGATGGATCAGGACTCTGAGGTTCTTTAGAAGGAACATGGGTGGAAGAACCATCAGATGATGGATCAGGACTTTGAGTTTCTTTAGAAGGAACATGTGTGGTAGAACCATCAGATGATGGATCAGGACTCGGTGGTTCTTTAGAAGGAACATGTGTGGTAGAACCATCAGATGATGGATCAGGACTCTGTGGTTCTTAAGAAGGAACACGTTTGGTAGAACCATCAGATGATGGATCCAGGACTGTGGTTCTTTAGAAGGAATGCATTTGGTAGAACCATCAGATGATGGATCAGGACTCTGTGGTTCTTAAGAAGGAACACGTTTGGTAGAACCATCAGATGATGGATCCAGGACTGTGGTTCTTTAGAAGGAATGCATTTGGTAGAACCATCAGATGATGGATCAGGACTCTGTGGTTCTTAAGAAGGAACACGTTTGGTAGAACCATCAGATGATGGATCCAGGACTGTGGTTCTTTAGAAGGAATGCATTTGGTAGAACCATCAGATGATGGATCAGGACTCTGTGGTTCTTAAGAAGGAACACGTTTGGTAGAACCATCAGATGATGGATCCAGGACTGTGGTTCTTTAGAAGGAATGCATTTGGTAGAACCATCAGATGATGGATCCAGGACTGTGGTTCTTTAGAAGGAACATGGGTGGAAGAACCATCAGATGATGGATCAGGACTGTGGTTATTTAGAAGGAACACCTTTGGTAGAACCATCAGATGATGGATCAGGACTCTGGTTCTTTAGAA
>NW_013954001.1:19237-20439 GCF_001266775.1 Austrofundulus limnaeus
TCAGCTCTGTCTTCAGCTCTCTGTCCTCAGCTCTCTGTCCTCAGCTCTCTGTCCTCAGCTCTCTGTCCTCAGCTCTCTGCCCTCAGCTCTCTGTCCTCAGCTCTCTGTCCTCAGCTCTCTGGCCATCTCTGAGACACACAGCAACTGCAGAGTCAAGTCTAGCATTCAGGTTCAGTTCTGATCGACCCGGTTTCAGGTTCTGTAAGAACCGGGCCAGGCTTGGTGACGGTTCTCACAGACAGGAAGAAGAACGTGTCTCCTTCCTGAATGAGGACATTGGCAGCAGGTTTCCATGGTAACCAGAGGAACCCAGCCCCACCCCTGTCCCTCGGTCTGGTACCAGGACTCGGGTCCAACAGGACCAGACAGTCTGAGTCTCAGACTTTATTTTGCATCTGAATTAAATTTGTTTCTCAAATCAGAAGATTTGTGTCTGAGCATGCAGAGTTTGTTTCTGCCGTCTCCGTGGTAACGAGACGGGAGGACAGCTGATGGTCTGGGTCCAGATATGAAGTCTCTGACAGGAAGTCTTTGACAGGAAGTCTGACAGGAAGTCTCTGACAGAAAGTCTCTGACAGGACGTGTCAGGAAGTCTCTGACAGGAAGTCTCTGACAGGAAGTCTTTGACAGGAAGTCTGACAGGAAGTCTCTGACAGAAAGTCTTTGACAGGAAGTCTGACAGGAAGTCTCNGACCCGGTCCATTCAGTCACACCGAGGAGCGGCGGAGGCTCCGGGTCTTCTTGCCGAACTTTACCGTCTTTCATCGTCTCCTCCGCGGGTCGGACAAACAACGGAGACCCGAGAGAAGAACCGACAGCCTGACAGCCGCCGGCATGAAGAAGAACAGCTCCGAGAAACGGGTGAGTTCGGACCGGACCGGTACCGCTGGGTTCCCATTCTCACTTTTATCCCGTTCAACCGAACCGGGACGGGACAAAAGCGTCCAGAATTAATCCGAACCTTTATTTTGAAGGCGACAGCGTGGTACTTTACTTCAGAGTCAACTTCCGGTTCTTAGAATGACTTGTTTTGTTTTTTAGTTTAAAACAACTCACGAATAACGGAGGTTCGGTTCTAACAACACCAGAACCGGAGGGAAGTGATGAGTCCAGGTGTAAACAGAGCCGTCAGGAAATCAGGAAACTTATCGATCAATGAATCAATGAATCAATGAATCAATCAATCAATCAATCAATCAATC
>NW_013954001.1:22198-24162 GCF_001266775.1 Austrofundulus limnaeus
AAAATGTTACAGAGAACATTACAGAGAACGTTACAGAGAACATTACAGAGAACATTACAGAGAACATTAGAGAGAACGTTACAGAGAATGTTAAAAAAGTTACAGAGAACATTACAGAGAACGTTAAAAAATGTTACAGAGAACATTACAGAGAACGTTACAGAGAACATTACAGAGAACGTTAAAAAATGTTACAGAGAACATTACAGAGAACGTTACAGAGAACATTACAGAGAACGTTAAAAAATGTTACAGAGAACATTACAGAGAACGTTACAGAGAACATTACAGAGAACGTTAAAAAATGTTACAGAGAACATTACAGAGAACGTTACAGAGAACATTACAGAGAACGTTAAAAAATGTTACAGAGAACATTACAGAGAACGTTACAGAGAACATTACAGAGAACGTTAAAAAATGTTACAGAGAACATTACAGAGAACGTTACAGAGAACATTACAGAGAACGTTAAAAAATGTTACAGAGAACATTACAGAGAACGTTACAGAGAACATTACAGAGAACGTTAAAAAATGTTACAGAGAACATTACAAAGAACGTTACAGAGAACATTACAGAGAATGTTAAAAAATGTTACAGAGAACATTACAAAGAACGTTACAGAGAACGTTAAAAAAATGTTACAGAGAACATTACAAAGAACGTTACAGAGAACATTACAGAGAACGTTAAAAAAGTTACAGAGAACATTACAAAGAACGTTACAGAGAACGTTAAAAAATGTTACAGAGAACATTACAAAGAACGTTAAAGAGAACGTTAAAGAAAATGTTACAGAGAACATTAAAGAGAACGTTAAAGAAATTGTTACAGAGAACAGCAGATCGTCAGGTAGGTCAATCACTGACCTAAAGTTTTCCTTTAATTTATTGTCTTCAACACAAACTGAAGTATGCTCTGAGTTCTACATGTGGAACCCAGTATGTTCCTCTGAGTTCTGTGGTTCTACTGTTGGTTCGTTTTCTCCTCGACTTTCTACAGTTGACATTCAGCCGGAGTCGAGTTTCAGTCTGAGCTGCAGACACCCAGAGAGCTCCGGTTTCACAGCAGCAATGTAGAGAGGGGAACGTCCCTACAGAACCTTTATCTGATATAGAACCTTCGTCTGATACAGAACCTTCGTCTGATAAAGAACCTTCCTCTGATACAGAACCTTCATCTGATAAAGAACCTTTATCTGATACAGAACCTTTATCTGATAAAGAACCTTCGTCTGTTACAGAACCTTCGTCTGATAAAGAACCTTTATCTGATACAGAACCTTTGTCTGATACAGAACCTTTATCTGATAAAGAACCTTTATCTGTTACAGAACCTTCGTCTGATACAGAACCTTCGTCTGATAAAGAACCTTCCTCTGATACAGAACCTTCATCTGATAAAGAACCTTTATCTGATACAGAACCTTTATCTGATAAAGAACCTTCGTCTGTTACAGAACCTTCGTCTGATACAGAACCTTTATCTGATACAGAACCTTTGTCTGATACAGAACCTTTATCTGATAAAGAACCTTTATCTGTTACAGAACCTTCGTCTGATACAGAACCTTCGTCTGATAAAGAACATTTATCTGATAAAGAACATTTATCTGATACAGAACCTTTATCTAATAAAGAACCTTTATCTGTTACAGAACCTTTATCTGTTACAGAACCTTTATCTGATACAGAACCTTCGTCTGATACAGAACCTTTATCTGATAAAGAACCTTTATCTGATACAGAACCTTTATCTGATAAAGAACCTTCGTCTGATATAGAACCTTCGTCTGATACAGAACTTTGATCTGATTTGTGACTCTTCATAAGAACCTGACTCTCAATCCAATGACTCTGTGGTTCTTAAGAAGGAACACGTTTGGTAGAACCTTCAGATGATGGATCCAGGACTCTGTGGTTCTTTAGAAGGAACACGTTTGGTAGAACCATCAGATGATG
>NW_013954001.1:25246-26532 GCF_001266775.1 Austrofundulus limnaeus
TTCTTTAGAAGGAACACGTTTGGTAGAACCATCAGATGATGATCAGGACTCTGAGGTTCTTTAGAAGGAACACGTTTGGTAGAACCATCAGATGATGATCAGGACTCTGAGGTTCTTTAGAAGGAACACGTTTGGTAGAACCATCAGATGATGATCAGGACTCTGAGGTTCTTTAGAAGGAACACGTTTGGTAGAACCATCAGATGATGGATCAGGACTCTGTGGTTCTTTAGAAGGAACATGTGTGGAAGAACCTTCAGATGATAGATCAGGACTCTGAGGTTCTGCAGTTTGTCGTAATGCGTTCACGTTCCTCAGTCAGGTCTGTTTGATTTTATGTGGAAGTGATGGTTTCTTCACTTCCTCTTTCTGATTGGTCACATGACACTGCAGCTTCCTGAAATCTGTCTGACGACCATATTTGGACATGAGTCTGTTCTCTGTCTTCAGTCAGACAGTTGTTGAGGAGATCAGCTCGAGTGATGTTTCACACATCTACTTCCTGTCCAAACAGGAATAGACTCAGAGTGACAAACCACACACACACACACACACACACACACACACACACACACACACACACACACACACACACACACAGTGTAATCTGACAGAATCACACTTCCTCCTGATGGTTCAGATGTGTTCCTCTTCATGTGGTGACATCACATCCTGGCTTGTTTAGAGTTCTTACAGACATCAGCAGACCTGAAGACACTCTGTCTCTGACAGTCTGATGAAGAGGATGGTCAGGGTTGTCCACAATCTTCTTGACATGATGTAAAATCCTCCTTTGTACCAACGTGTCCAGAACAGAACCAGGTTCTTCTTCAGGTTGTTGAGCCTCTGATGCTGCTGCTCCACCAGATGATCTCAGCAGAAGATCTGCAGCTTCTTGCTGGTTAGAGTTAGCTGCTGCAGACACTGAAGGATCTCAGCTTCTTGTAGACCGCTCCTCTGTTCAGTGTCCAGTCTGTTGTCCAGACGAGGAGTTTACAGTGAGCTGTGAAGGTTTGTGCAGCCTTGTTAATTCTCCTGATTTATCTTTATAAATCATTGATTGTTTGGATTGAAAACATCAGTTAAATATATCATATAGAGGACAAACACAGTGATATTTGAGAAGTGAAATAAAGTTTATATGATTTACAGAAAGTCTGCAATAATTGGTTAAACTAAATTAGACAGGTGCAGTAATTTGGGCACCATAAAAACATTTAAGTCAATATTTAGTAGGTCCTCCTTTCACAGAAATAACAGCCTCTAAACATTTCCTACAGCTTCTA
>NW_013954001.1:30512-31900 GCF_001266775.1 Austrofundulus limnaeus
GTCTGACAGGAAGTCTTTGACAGGAAGTCTTTGACAGGAAGCCTGACAGGAAGTCTTTGACAGGAAGTCTGACAGGAAGTCTTTGACAGGAAGTCTTTGACAGGAAGCCTGACAGGAAGTCTTTGACAGGAAGTCTGACAGGAAGTCTTTGACAGGAAGTCTTTGACAGGAAGCCTGACAGGAAGTCTTTGACAGGAAGTCTGACAGGAAGTCTTTGACAGGAAGTCTTTGACAGGAAGCCTGACAGGAAGTCTTTGACAGGAAGTCTGACAGGACGTCTCTGACAGGAAGTCTCTGACAGGAAGTCTTTGACAGGAAGTCTTTGACAGGAAGCCTGACAGGAAGTCTTTGACAGGAAGTCTGACAGGAAGTCTCTGACAGGAAGTCTGACAGGAAGTCTCTGACAGGAAGTCTTTGACAGGAAGTCTCTGACAGGAAGTCTGACAGGAAGTCTTTGACAGGAAGTCTCTGACAGGAAGTCTCTGACAGGAAGTCTCTGACAGGAAGTCTGACAGGACGTCTCTGACAGGAAGTCTTTGACAGGAAGTCTTTGACAGGAAGTCTCTGACAGGAAGTCTCCGTGGACCAGGACACACCAGATATCACAGAACGTCAGATGATGGGTCTGTGGGTCAGAACAAAGACCTGGAGGATCAGATCAATTCTGAGTCCTGGACAAACTAAAATCTGTCTGGACCAGGTGAGACAGGTGTGAGGTAGGTGTGGCCTCCCTCCCAGGAAGTCTCAGTTTAACGCTGCTTAATAATGGATGCTGTTTCCATGGAGACGGACTCTGTTCTGACCCAGCAGAACCCGCTTTAGTGGTTTTCTGATGGACAGAATCAGCTTCTGAGGCTCCAAACACCTGAGAAACACCTGGTGTGGATTCTTCAACAGTTTCACAGAATGAAGAGGGGAAAGGGGCGGGGCTGTTCTCTTTGATCATGTGTCTTTTAAGTCAAAATAATAAATAATAAATACAGGTTCTGCTCTTTTACTCAACATGTGAGTTCTGTGTTCTGACCTGTTTTCTGACCTGTGTGTGCAGGTGAAGGAGCTGGGTCGGGCCGATGAGGTCCTGGACCTGTCTGACTATGAGCGCTGCGAAGAGATCAGAAAGAACAAGAGCCGCAGCAAAAAGAACCACAGCAAGTTCAGACTGCAGCGCTGCAGCTCACCTGGCAACACGGTACACCTGTTTATACACCTGTATAAACACATGTAAACACTTGTATATACACCTGTATAAACACATGTAAACACTTGTATAGACACCTGTATAAACACATGTAAACACTTGTATATACACCTGTATAAACACATGTAAACACTTGTATATACACCTGTATAAACACATGTAAACACTTGTATAGACACCTGTATAAACA
>NW_013954001.1:32012-34783 GCF_001266775.1 Austrofundulus limnaeus
CACCTGTATAAACACATGTAAACACTTGTATATACACCTGTATAAACACATGTAAACACTTGTATATACACCTGTATAAACACATGTAAACACTTGTATAGACACCTGTATAAACACATGTAAACACTTGTATATACACCTGTATAAACACATGTAAACACTTGTATATACACCTGTATAAAAACCTGTATATACACCTCTATAAATACATGTAAACAACTGTACAAGCATCTGTACACACACCTGTAAACACCTGTATATACACTTGTATAAACACATGTAAACACTTGTATAAACAGCTGTATAAACACCTGTAAACACCTATACACACCTCAATAAATACATGTAGACAACTGTTTAAGCACCTGTACACACACTTGTAAACACCTGTATAAACACCTGTATATACACCTGTATAAACACCTGTACACACACCTGTAAACACTGGTATAAACACCTGTACACACACCTGTAAACACCTGTATAAACACATGTAAACACCTGTATAAACACTTTTAAACAACTGTATAAACACCTGTACACACGTGTAAAAACCTGTATACACACCTGTGAACACCTGTTTATACACCTGTACACAGTTGTATATACACCTGTATAAACACATGTAAACAACTGTATAAACACCTTTACACACCTGTAAACTGTGCAAACACCTGTACACACACCTGTAAACACCTGTATATACACCTGTGAACACCTGTATATACACCTGTATAAACACATGTAAACACTTTTACACACACCTGTAACCACCTGTATAAACACATTTAAACACCAGTATATACACCTGTACACACGCCTGTAAACACCTGTATAAACACCTATACACACACCTAAACACCTGTATAAACACCTATACACACACCTAAACACCTGTGCACACACACGTGTGAACACCTGTACACACCTGTGAATACCTGTATATACACATGTAAACACCTGTATATACACCTGTATAAACACATGTAGACACCTGTACACACGCTTGTATAAACACCTGTAAACACACCTGTACACAGACCTATAAACACCTGTACACACGCCTGTAAACACCTGTATAAACACCAGTACACACACCTGTACAAACCTGCATAAACACCTGTACACACCTGTATAAACACCTGTAAACACGCCTGTACACACACCTGTATAAACACCTCTACACACATCTGTAAACACACCAGTATAAACACCTGTACAAANACCTGTATAAACACCTGTAAACACGCCTGTACACACACCTGTATAAACACCTCTACACACATCTGTAAACACACCAGTATAAACACCTGTACAAAGGCAGGACCCTGATGACCCCTGAGCACCAGTCTGAAAAGTCTCCGCCCCGAGTGTCTCAGGTATGTCACCTGTCCTCTGTGTGTGTTTCAGGCTACTAACATGGTCTTCCTGGCTGTCAGTCCAGAAGACAAAGAGTCCTGGATCAACATCCTGAACACGGCCATCACCAGAGCCAAGAACCGGATCCTCGATGAGGTACACAGACGACTTTTTACAGTTTTTTATTTACCCTTATAGAACCTGACAAATACCACTGAGATCTGTTTTACAAAAGAGGCTCGGAGGCAGCCAGGTCAGAGCCAGAGTTCTTGCTGTGAGCTGTCAAGCTGCCCAACTCTGATTAGACCTTTAACAGGAAGTGATGTCACCGCAGCTCAAAGTCAGAATGGGTTCAGGTTGTCCATAGATGTGTCCATAGATTCAATGTTTTCATCAACTGTAATCAGTTTGTGTAAAATGATTCTGTTTTATTAATCAGAAAATGTATTTTACTTCAGCTTTACAGAAAGTTTTACAGCCTGATGTTGTTCTTCCTAACTGACAGCAGGAAGTGTTAAAACCCCAGTAACCTGACACCAGTCTCTGTAGTCCCACCCACAGTACTGTAACCTGACACCAGTCTCTGTAGTCCCACCCACAGTACTGTAACCTGACACCTCTCTGTAGTCCCGCCCACAGTACTGTAACCTGACACCAGTTTCTGTAGTCCCGCCCACAGTACTGTAACCTGACACCAGTCTCTGTAGTCCCGCCCACAGTGCTGTAACCTGACACCAGTCTCTGTAGTCCCGCCCACAGTGCTGTAACCTGACACCAGTCTCTGTAGTCCCGCCCACAGCTCTGTAACCTGGCACCACTCTCTGTAGTCCCTCCCACAACACTGTAACCTGACACCAGTCTCTGTAGTCCCACCCAGAGCGCTGTAACCTGACACCACTCTCTGTAGTCCCGCCCACAGCGCTGTAACCTAACACCACTATCTGTAGTCCCGCCCACAGTGCTGTAACCTAACACCAGTCTCTGCAGTCCTGCCCACAGCGCTGTAATCGGACACCACTCTCTGTAGTCCCGCCCACAGTGCTGTAACCGGACACCAGTCTCTGTAGTCCTGCCCACAGTACCGTAACCTGACACCAGTCTCTGTAGTCCCGCCCATAGTGCTGTAACCTGACACCAGTCTCTGTAGTCCCGCCCACAGTGCTGTAACCGGACACTAGTCTCTTTATTCCCGCCCACAGTGCTGTAACCTGACACCAGTCTCTGTAGTCCCGCCCACAGTGCTGTAACCTGACACCAGTCTCTGTAGTCCTGCCCACAGTGCTGTAACCTGACACCAGTCTCTGTAGTCCTGCCCACAGTGCTGTATGTAACCTGACACCAGTTTCTGTAGTCCCGCCCACCGTGCTGTAACCTGACACCAGTTTCTGTAGTCCCGCCCACAGTGCTGTAAC
>NW_013954001.1:38132-40018 GCF_001266775.1 Austrofundulus limnaeus
CTGTAGTCCCGCCCACAGTGCTGTAACCTGACACCAGTCTCTGTAGTCCTGCCCACAGTGCTGTAACCTGACACCAGTCTTTGTAGTCCTGCCCACAGTGCTGTAACCTGACACCAGTCTTTGTAGTCCCACCCACAGTTCTGTAACCTGACACCAGTCTCTGTAGTCCCGCCCACAGTTCTGTAACCTGACACCAGTCTTTGTAGTCCCACCCACAGTACTGTAACCTGACACCAGTCTCTGTAGTCCCACCCACAGTTCTGTAACCTGACACCAGTCTCTGTAGTCCCGCCCACAGTGCTGTAACCTGACACCAGTCTCTGTAGTCCCACCCACAGTGTGGTGGTCTCTGTAGTCTACTCTGGAACCAGAACCAGTCCTTCAGATCTTGTTGGTTTGGATGGAGGTTCTGAGTGTTGAGGCTGATCGGGTTCTACAGGAAACTGAAGAGTTCTGCTGATGGTACCGGTCCATCTGAAACCCAGTGAACTGACTCTGCTGGTTCTTCTTCTTCCAGGTGACGGTCCAGGACTCTCAGCTGTCTCACCTGACCCGGGACCGGGTCAAGATCCCTCACAACCGCCGGCTGCCGACCCGAGGACACCTGCTGGCTGTGGTTGGTATCACACCTCTTCCTCAGATAGGATCATTTGAACAATGAGCCAGAACATTTTGACCACCTGATGAGGTCCAGACCCTCCAGGTCTCTGTGGTCTCGGCAGCAGATCCTGAACCTCTGGTTTCTGGGGTGGTTCCCCTCAGAACCAGCTGGTCCTGGTGGGAGTGGGTCAGATGTTTGAGCTCATAGTGCCGTTGCAGACCTATAGAGCCATTTGTTGGTACCGTTCCTGACCCGCCTCCTCTGTGTCCAACAGGCCTCCACCTCCTCCCCAGACGGGGTGCTGACTCTGGACCTGATCCAGGAGGAGGACACTGCGTCTCATCTTGGCCTCGACATGGGCTTCAGGGAAGACCCGGAGTCCCTCCTCGGTCCAGACTGTCCCAGGTCCAGAACGGACGGCGAGCTCTCGGCTCGTGCTGCCGAGCCTTCTGGGAAGTCTCAGAGTCTTCCTCGGGAGACGGTGGTCTGGGAGAAGGCGGGCCAGGTCCAGACTTCCCCGTCAGATCAACGTCCCCCCACCGCCGAGAAGAACCGTTGCTCCTCCATGGACGAGATTCTGACTCCCTCAGAGTCCAAATCAACGAAGACCAGAACCCCGGTGACCTCGCCGCGCTCAGGCTCCGCCCCCTCCGACCCAACAGCACCAATCAGCCGACTGCAGGAGCTCATCAGCCAGAACCTGGAGCGGACGGAGCGCCTGCTGACCGAGGTCCGGGCTGACGGGGAGCCAGCGAAGTCCAGCGGGGTCAAAGTGTCTCCTGAGGGGGCACAGGCCCAGACACAGAGACTCCTGCAGGAGGCGGTGGACACCTGGAACCAGGCCCAGGAGGTCCTGGAGGAGGTGAAGGAACTGAGGGCGTTGTACCGACAACTAGACTCCTCCTCCTCATGGTCCCCCTCCAACAGCTCCAAACTGAGCCAGAACTGCAAGAGCCTCATGTAGGCCGGCAGCTTGGACTGGTCCAGGACAAGACACAGAACTCAGACCCGGGTCTGGGTCTACGATGAACCACTTTCAGGTTCTGTTCAGAGTCCGTGTTCAGGAAATGTTTTTGAAAGTTGTAGTGGGTCCCAAGACCGGACTAAACCTGACCCACATAAACCAGACTGAAGAGGACTCTGTGGTCCAACCAAACCAGGTCCAACAGAGTCCATCAGGTCCAACAAAACCAGGTTCAACAGAGTCCATCAGGTCCAACAAAACCAGGTTCAACAGTGTCCATCAGGTCCAACAAAACCAGGTCCAACAGAGTCCATCAGGTCC
>NW_013954001.1:42032-43555 GCF_001266775.1 Austrofundulus limnaeus
CAGGTCCAACAAAACCAGGTCCAACAGAGTCCATCAGGTCCAACAAAACCAGGTCCAACAGTATCCAACAGGTCCAACAAAACCAGGTCCAACAGAGTCCATCAGGTCCAACCAAACCAGGTCCAACATAGTCCCTTAGGTCCAGCAGAAGTAAAATAGCCTTTGGCTAACTCTGGCACATTTACAGAAATGTCAGTTAATGTGCACTGTCCCTTCTAAATAAATGAAGTAAACCCAACAGAATCAGGTCTAAGAGTCCTCAGCTCAGTCTGGATCTTTTGTTTGGAGTCGGGCCCTGGAAGAACCGGTGAGTGGGTCTTGGTCCACTTGGAGTTTCATGTTCTGACCTGTACTCGTTCTGACCCTGTTCTGGTCTAGTTTGGGTCAGAAGTGTCCTGTTGATAAAAACTGAGTTCTGTTGTGTTTGGTTTGGTTCTGTTGGGTGTGATCCACAAACAGCAGTCAGGTTCTTCTGGTACCAGGTTGTGTTAGTTGGTACAGTATGGGACCTGTTTGATGCAGCTTCCTGTTTTCTCAGGTTAATGTTAGGTTCAACCCAAACCTGAGATTAAAGTTTATTTTTCTAAACAGATTTTTGTACTTGTTTCACTTTGTAGCAATAAAAAACAAAAAGCTTCTAACTCTCAGGTTCTGGACCATCAGAACTCAAGAGTCCAGGTTCTAGATGTCCTGATGATGTCAGCTTCCTGTTCACATGTGTAAACAATGTTTGCTGTTGATGTAGCCCTAAAGCTGCAGGGCATGATGGGAGATGTAGTTCAGTGGAGCAGCTGAGAGTCCTGAACTGTTCATGTGCTAAAATAAAAACTGCTAGCTAACAGCTCTCTGTGTTAGCCTGTGTGTGTGTTAGCCTGAGTGTGTGTTAGCCTGAGTGTGTGTTAGTGTCAGTGTGTGTTAGCCTGAGTGTGTGTTAGCCTGAGTGTGTGTTAGCCTGAGTGTGTGTTAGTGTCAGTGTGTGTTAGCCTGAGTGTGTGTTAGTCTGAGTGTGTGTTAGCGTCAGTGTGTGTTAGCCTGAGTGTGTGTTAGCATCAGTGTGTGTTAGCCTAAGTGTGTGTTAGTGTCAGTGTGTGTTAGTGTCAGTGTGTGTTAGCCTGAGTGTGTGTTAGCCTGAGTGTGTGTTAGTGTCAGTGTGTGTTAGCCTGAGTGTGTGTTAGTCTGAGTGTGTTAGTGTCAGTGTGTGTTAGCCTGAGTATGTGTTAACGTCAGTGTGTGTTAGCATCAGTGTGTGTTAGCCTGAGTGTGTGTTAGTCTGAGTGTGTTAGTGTCAGTGTGTGTTAGCCTGAGTGTGTGTTAGCCTGAGTGTGTGTTAGTGTCAGTGTGTGTTAGCCTGAGTGTGTGTTAGTCTGAGTGTGTTTTAGCCTGAGTGTGTGTTAGTGTCAGTGTGTGTTAGCCTGAGTGTGTGTTAGCGTCAGTGTGTGTTAGTGTCAGTGTGTGTTAGCCTGAGTGTGTGTTAGCGTCAGTGTGTGTTAGTGTCAGTGTGTGTTAGCCTGAGTGTGTTAGTG
>NW_013954001.1:46329-48000 GCF_001266775.1 Austrofundulus limnaeus
ACATACATATATAAATGCACATACATACATACATATACCGTACATACATATACCGTACATACATATGCCATATATATATATAAAGTTTTACTAGAATAAAAGTCATAGTAATATGAGGATTAAGTCATAGTGTTATCATAACAGAGTCAGGACCTGTCTCAGGTCTGTTGTGAGCAGCTCCATCAAACAGCAGCCACTGTATTGCTCGTACAGATAACATGTGAGCTAACTTAGTTAACTTCACAACATCCCTTATCTTTTAATGCAAACATAAGATTTCTTTTTGTAGGAATTCTTATAATAATGGATGGCTGTACTGGAAAATGTAATTTCCTTTTGGGGGTTAGTAAAGTATTATTATTATTATTGTTGTTATTATTATATTAATAATTTAACAACTGGGTTAATATATCTGGTCAGAATGAAACTGTCAAAAGTTTAAGATTGTAATAAAGTTTTTTAATTACCAACTGTATCTCTTATTCAGAAGATAAAACAATGAATAAATAAATTAGTTCAAACGTTTTGTTAGACTGTTGTTTCTGTGTGTTTAGCTTTTTTTTCTGTATAGGTTTCCTTTATTCATTCATTACAATTCATATAATAATACAAAGTGTTACATAAATATATTTTTACACTACTTTACCTTTCCAGCTTCTGAAACATAAACTGTGTGTGAGATCAATAAAGTTGTATTTTGTAGTCCTGTAAGAAGTTTTAATACATTGTTTTTGGTACCTGTTTTTCTCAGTTGTGTGTGTGTTTGTGTGTGTGTGTGTTTGAATAAATGATGGTGCTGTATTAACGTAAATCTCTGTTAAATGTGCTTTATGAAACAAAGTCCATTCATCTGCAGCAGTACACAGCGCAGCGGTGCCACCTCCAATATGGCCGACGCACAGCTCGTCACAGCAGTGGACCGACACAGTCAACGAGGCTTCTACGTGTTCATTTATATGTGTGTGTGTGTGTGTGTGTGTGTGTGTGTGTGTGTGTGTGTGTACTGTAAACCCTCCCACATCAACAAACCAGCTGAAAACAAACCCAGTTCTGACTCTGCTGAGTCATGAAGCAGCTCCAGGCTGACCTCTGACCTCAGGACTACAGAGTCATGGAAACAGTTTGCATCCTGTTTGTTTATAATTACTTTCAGACATTTGATATGCAAATACTTTGAGTTTGGTTTGTACACAGATTATTACCAGTTTGTATCGGATTTAACTCCAGGTTTACATGTGTAACACAGGATTGTCTCAGTTTAACTCTGGTTTTAAACCTGTATAACACAGGATTGTCTCAGTTTAACTCTAGGTTTAAACCTGTATAACACAGGATTGTCTCAGTTTAACTCTGGTTTTAAACCTGTATAACACAGGATTGTCTCAGTTTAACTCTGGGTTTAAAACTGTATAAAACAGGATTGTCTCAGTTTAACTCTAGGTTTAAACCTGTGTAACACAGGATTGTCTCAGTTTAACTCAGGGTTTAAACCTGTATAAAACAGGATTGTCTCAGTTTAACTCTAGGTTTAAACCTGTGTAACACAGGACTGTCTCAGTTTAACTCTGGGTTTAAACCCTTTATAAACATAGGATCATTTCAGTTTAACTCTGGTTTTAAACCTGTATAACACAGGATTGTCTCAGTTTAACTCTGGGTTTAAACCTGTAT
>NW_013954001.1:49079-51157 GCF_001266775.1 Austrofundulus limnaeus
TTATAAACATAGGATCATTTCAGTTTAACTCTGGTTTTAAACCTGTATAACACAGGATTGTCTCAGTTTAACTCTGGGTTTAAACCTGTATAACACAGGATTGTCTCAGTTTAACTCTGGTTTTAAACCTGTATAACACAGGATTGTCACTGTTTAACTCTGAGTATAAACTGTATAACAGGATTGTCTCAGTTAACTCTAGGTTTAACCTCAAGTTTAGAAACAGGTTTTCTGACATTGAACAAAGTAAATGACCTTTTTCCATAAATGATTTTGTTTTTACTAACTCATGAAATAAACCAACAGGAAGTTGTTCATACTCAGAATTATTTTTGATTTCAGGCTGTTTGTTTAGTTTCCTGCAGACATCATACCTCAGCTGGGACCGGATCCTATCACTGCTGAAAGTAGATCCAGCTGATCTGATCCACCTCTCAGGTGTTTCTGCTGAACCTTGGAGACGACAGGTGAGTTTCTGTCTGCAGGTGTGAACTGAAGGTGTTCGGTTGCCTAGAAACAAGAAAGGTGTCAAGTTTTCTAGATGTGTGGACAACAGCGCACCTCTTACTGAACCTTCCAACCTTTGATCTGATGTGGAATACATATCACCTGAGTGACATCTGTTAACATCTGGTGTCAACGAGTTAACATCTGGTATCAACGAGTTAACATCTGTTAACATCTGGTGTCAACGAGTTAACATCTGTTAACATCTGGTGTCAACGAGTTAACATCTGTTAACATCTGGTATCAACGAGTTAACATCTGTTAACATCTGGTGTCAACGAGTTAACATCTGTTAACATCTGGTGTCAACGAGTTAACATCTGTTAACATCTGGTATCAACGAGTTAACATCTGTTAACATCTGGTATCAACGAGTTAACTTCTGGTATCAACGAGTTAACATCTGATATCGAGCTAACATCTGATAACATCTTGTATCGAGTTAACATCTGATAAACGAGTTAACATCTGGTATCAACAAGTTAACATCTGTTAACATCTGATATCGAGCTAACATCTGATAACATCTGGTATCAACAAGTTAACATCTGTTAACATCTGGTATCAACGAGTTAACATCTGATAACATCTGATATCGACCTAACATCTGTTAACGTCTGGTATCAACAAGTTAACATCTGATAAACGAGTTAACATCTGGTATCAACAAGTTAACATCTGTTAACATCTGGTATCAACGAGTTAACATCTGATAACATCTGGTATCGAGTTAACATCTGATAACATCCGATATCGAGTTAACATCTGTTAACATCTGGTATCAACGAGTTAATATCTGTTAACATCTGTTATCAACAAGTTAGCATCTGATAAACGAGTTAACATCTGTTAACACCTGGTATCAACGAGTTAACATCTGTTAAAATCTGGTATCGAGTTAACATCTGTTAAAATCTGGTATCGAGTTAACATCTGTTAACATCTGGTATCAAGTTATCTGATAACATCTGGTATCAACAAGTTAACATCTGATAAACGAGTTAACATCTGGTATCAACGAGTTAACATCTGTTAACATCTGGTATCAACAAGTTATCTGATAACATCTGGTGTCAACAAGTTAACATCTGATAAAAGAGTTAACATCTGGTATCAACGAGTTAACATCTCAGATGCAAATTAACATCTGATATCAACGAGTCAACATCTGATAAACGAGTTAACATCTGGTGTCAACGAGTCACCTGCAAATTACATAAATTTCTGTCCAGTGCTTCACAAGGTATTTTACTAACACATAAACTCAGAGAAAATATAGTCAGATTAGATTATCGTAAGTTTGAGGTTATAATCTAGCCAGATAATTTTATGGTCAGTTTCAGGTTATAATCTAGTCAGATTAGATCATGGTCAGTTTCAGGTTATTATCTAGTCAGATTAGATCATGGTCATTTTCAAGTTATAATCTAGTCAGATTAGTTTATGGTAAATTTCAGGTTATAATCTAGTCAGATTAGATTATGATCAGTTTCAGATTATAATGTAGTCAGATTAGATTATGGACAGTTTCAGGTTATAATCTAGTCAGATTAGATTATGATCAGTTTCAG
>NW_013954001.1:52188-52955 GCF_001266775.1 Austrofundulus limnaeus
ATTCAAGTCAGTTTCAGGTTATAATCTAGTCAGATTAGATTCAAGTCAGTTTCAGGTTATAATCTAGTCAGATTAGATTCAAGTCAGTTTCAGGTTATAATCTAGTCAGATTAGATTCAAGTCAGTTTCGGGTTATAATCTAGTCAGATTAGTTTATAGTCAGTTTCAGGTTATATTATATGTTAGACTGTATGTCAGAGTGTGTTATTCTGTGTTTGGTCAGTATATTGTGTATTATTGTGCATTTGCATTGTTTGTTAGTATTATTGTGTTGGTTTGTATTATGTTAGTATTATTGTGGTAGTTGGTATTACTTGTTAGTATTATTGTGTTGGTTTGTATTATGTTAATATTATTGTGGTAGTTGGTATTATTTGTTAGTATTATTGTGTATTAGTTCGTATTGTGTGTGTATTATTGTGTGGTCTTTATTTGTTAGTATTATTGTGTATTGTGTTTATTTGTTAGTATTATTGTGTTAGTGTGTTATTTGTTAGTATTATTGTGTTTATTTGTTAGTATTATTGTTAGAGTATTATTTGTTAGCATTATTGTGTGTTTGTATTATTTGTTAGTTTTATTGTGTTAGTGTATTAGCATTTGTTAGTATTATTGTGTGTTTGTATTATTTGTTTGTATTATTGTGTTAGTGCATTAGTATTTGTTAGTATTATTGTATGTTTGTATTGTTAGTATTATTGTGTGTTTGTATTATTTGTTTGTATTATTGTGTGTTTGTATTATTTGTTAGTATTATTGTGTGTTTG
>NW_013954001.1:53955-56834 GCF_001266775.1 Austrofundulus limnaeus
ACCCAACACTCTGGATGAGCTTAAGACCCAACACTCTGGATGAGCTTAAGACCCAACACTCTGGATGAGCACAAGACCCAACACTCTGGATGATCTTAAGACCACTATCGAAGCATCCTGGACCTCCATAACACCTCAGCAGAGCCACAGGCTGATTGCCTCCATGCCACGCCACATTGAAGCTGTCATTTCTGTAAAATGATTCCTCACCAAGTATTGAGTGCAGAACTGAACATAATTATTTGAAGGTTGATTTTTTTTGTGTTAAAAACACTTTTCTTTTATTGGTCGGATGAAATATGCTAATTTTTTCAGATAGGGATTTTTGATTTTTCTTTACTTTTTTACCAAAATCATCAAAATTAAAACAATAAAAGTCTTGAACTACTTCAGTTGGTGTGCAATGAATCTAAAATATATGAAAGTTTAATGTTTATCAGTACATTACAGAAAATAATGAACTTTATCACAATATGATAATTTTTGAGAAGGACCTGTACAAGGACCGGTTCACTGCTATTTACACCAACCAGAGCCCAGCAGGAGCCGCAGACAGGTGGCAGGGGGCGGGGCTAAAGCTGTAACAAAAGACACGTCCAATCAGAGAGCCGAACCTGCTTTTAGACCAATCAGCTGCTCTGATGTCACAGGAGCCGAGGATCATGGGTAATAACTGGGTCACACAGACTAGATCAGGTTTACTGGACCAGTCTGGACCCAGGTCTGAGTCAGAACCAGGACTTTATGTTCTGTCTGAGCTGCTCAGTGTGTGAGGGGAAACTCTAACCATGTGATGTTTGTTTGTGTGTTTGTTTGTGTGTTTGTTTGTTTGACGATGACGACCAGGTGTCAGAGGCTGAACGGCACCTTTGGGCCCACCTGGATCCAAGTCTGATACTTCCTGTCTGCGACTCCAAGGCCACGCCCAGTTCAGGGGGCGGGGTTAGAAGGTATGGGCGGGTCCTTTACTCATCATCGTCATCGTCTCCTTCATCTTCGGCGTCCCTCTTCCTCTTCTCGCCCTGAACAGCAGCGCCGTCCTCGTCTGAGGACAGAGACAAGAACATCCGGATCCGATCAGAACCAGAACCAGTTTAAGTCCCACCCTTCACAAAGAGAAGCTCTACAAAGTGCTGACTCATGATAAGATGCACTGACTAGTGAACAGTAATCGACAGACATGAGGAGCAGAGCCTGCACTGGAAATGGGGCGGCCATCTTGGACAGGTCATTGTTCCTCTGCTCAAACAAACAGCAGAAGATGTCTCTGCTCTGTGCAGCTTATTCTTCAGATTAATGATGTAGATGAGCTTCAACACATCACTGTCACTACAGGCAACCCAGTTCACAACTGATGCTGACCACCTGTGTTTGTATTATTTCATATCTTCATTAACATGTAAAATCTCTCTGATATTTAGATACAGTCTTTAAATAATGTGAACATGTGTAACATGAACATGTAAGGGAACATGTGAATGAGGATGCTTGTGGACCTTAAAACAAGTTTTTCTGATGTTTTGAAGTTGAGTCGGTTGTTTTTTTAAACGTGTCCAGCTGAAGAAGACACCTGCTCACAGCTGCAGAGCAGCATCTGCTTCCTGGAAGCTTCATGGTTTCAAATGAGATAAAGAATAATAATTAATAATCAATAAAGAACAGCTGTACCTGGGTCAGCACTGAGGAGGAGGTTCTGTTTAAATATAAAGTTCTGTTGAACAAACGACACATTTAACCTGCAGGAAATACATGACTGATAAACTCAGAGTCACTTTGTTTCAGATTAATGTGGAAACAGAAAATACATTTATTTCATATAGTGAAGGGGTAGTCTACACTTGTTTACACCACCAGTTGTATTTAATGCATTTTAAGCTCCACTTGTTTGTTTTTATGTGTGAGGTTTTGATTTGATTTGATTTAACAGGAAAAGATGACTAAAAATCAAGCCTGACTCAGCATAATTGCTGTTTTACAGCAGGTTCCTGTTCTGCAGCACATAAAACACTCAGAATTACAGNAGATTATGATCAGTTTCAGATTATAATGTAGTCAGATTAGATTATGGACAGTTTCAGGTTATAATCTAGTCAGATTAGATTATGATCAGTTTCAGTTTATAATCTAGTCAGATTAGATCATGGTCATTTTCAAGTTATAATCTAGTCAGATTAGATTGTGGTCAGTTTCAGGTTATAATATCGTCAGATTAGATTCAAGTCAGTTTCAGGTTATAATCTAGTCAGATTAGATTATGATCAATTACAGGTTATAATCTAGTCAGATTAGATTATGATCAGTTTCTGGTTATAATCAAGTCAGATTAGTTTACGGTCAGTTTCAGGTTATAATGTAGTCAGATTAGTTTATAGTCAGTTTCAGTTAATAATCTAGTCAGATTAGATTATGATCAGTTTCAGTTTATAATCTAGTCAGATTAGATCATGGTCACTTTCAAGTTATAATCTAGTCATATTAGTTTATAGTTAGTTTCAGGTTATAATCTAGTCAGATTAGATTATAGTCAGTTTCAGGTTATAATCTAGTCAGATTAGTTTATAGTCAGTTTCAGGTAATAATCTAGTCAGATTAGATTCAAGTCAGTTTCAGGTTATAATGTAGTCAGATTAGATTATAATCAATTTCAGGTTATAATGTAGTCAGATTAGATTATGAGCAGTTTCAGGTTATAATCTAGTCAGATTAGATTCAAGTCAGTTTCAGGTTATAATCTAGTCAGATTAGATTATGATCAGTTTCAGATTATAATGTAGTCAGATTAGATTATGGACAGTTTCAGGTTAAAATCTAGTCAGATTAGATTCAAGTCAGTTTCAGGTTAAAATCTAGTCAGATTAGATTCAAGTCAGTTTCAGGTT
>NW_013954001.1:57834-67534 GCF_001266775.1 Austrofundulus limnaeus
CTGCTCAGATTCTACTGACTCTTTAAGAAACATCTGAAGACATTTTTATTCAGACAGGCTTTTAGTTAAGTGTTTTTATTGTGTTTTAATTGTTGTTTTTATATCTGTGATCTGCTTTATGTTTTTAATTAGTTTTAATTTTTTTTTGCTTTCTGTGAAGCACTTTGTGATGTTTGTGTCTGTGAAAGGTGCTATAGAAATAAAGTTTACTTACTTAAAACCAGTTGATATGACAGAATAATTACAACTTTCCTGATATTAGCAACACATTGCTGATAACGTCTGTCCACTGTCCTGAGATGAAAATTATCCTCCTCAGAATAATTGATCATAAGGTTAACTGATTTATGGACTATCATGGCAGACCTAGTTGGACCAGTCTGCTCTGATACCTGAGGGGAGGGAGCGGTTGTGACAGATTCTGGTCCGGACCGTCGGCCCGACCCTGCTCACCGTCCTCGGAGTCTGGGACCTCGTTGTCCTCCTGGTCGTACCCGTCCAGAAAGGTGAGCTGAGGCAGCAGCTTGAAGACACCGTCCCTGTAGTCCTCCAGAGACGAGACGTCACAGCTGTACAGGTCCAGACTCTTCAGGTTCTTTAGGTTCTGCTGTAGAGCCAGACACAGGAAGTTCAGACAGAAACCTGCAGGTTCTGACCCGGACACGTTGGACCTGGTCCGGCCCAGACTTACCAGCGGCTGGATGGAGCTCAGCTCTTTGATCTTGTTCCCGCTCAGGTTCAGGTAGGTCAGGTTGGGACATTTCTCCACCAGCGTGTCCAAACCAGCTGAGATGGAGTTATCACTCAGCTCCAGCTGGAACCAGAACCAGAACCTTAAAGTGTCTGTGACATGCCTGTCCTTCATGTACCAAAGGTCAAAAAAACATCTTTATACTTAAGAAAATTAGCATAAAACACAAGATTTTACTCGTTTTGTCTCATAACTGGACTATTTTCTCTTGAGTTTGGCTCAGCCAAAGTGAAACAGGAAGTGACATCAAAGGGAAGTCATTAATAAAATTAACTCGTTGGTCTCTGTTTATAAAACTAAATTATTTAAACTCTTCTTCGTCTCTTTGATAGAGACTAAATAATGTAAAGAAACATCAGATTCTGCTCTACAGTCTGAGTTGTTGTTGTAACAACGCTGTGTTTACAGGCTGACATTCTCCTCTGACATCACTTCCTGTTTCTTCACATGTAAATATCTCAACAACCGTTCATCTGACTGATGTGAAATTTGTTTTACAACATGTTATTAATGTTATCTTTCCAAAAATGTATTCATGTTTATTACAAAAATCTGATGTCACAGACACTTTAACACCTTTCTACCTGTCAGGACCTCTGAGGGCCCGATGGACCGGGAGGTCCAGCAGAACTGACCTTTCTGAGTTTGGGCAGCGAGGGCATCTTGGACAGAGAGGTGAGGCCAACGTTCACCATGCTGAGGATCTCCAGCTCCGTGAACTCCTCTGTCAGACCTTCAACTTCTCCATCAGCAGACTGACAGGTGTCCACCACCAGCTCCACCACCTGAGACCACACACAAGCTTCAGAACCAGGACCAACCTCCACACAGGACCTGACAGCACATGTTTTAGAACAGCGGTGTCCAACATGTGGCCCAGGGGCCATCTGAGGCGCCTGAACTGATTTTGTGTGACCCCTGACTTCAGTTCAAGAACTGTACAAACTGTCCCCCTGACACAGGTGGAGACCTTCTAGTTTTATTAAAATAAAATGATCACAAAGTAAAATCTTCTTCCAATAACAAATATTGTCAACAAATAACCAGACTCAGCTTTTTCCACATCTGTCTGTTTTTAATTTATTTATTAAATATTAGAGGTGTAAATCACCATCTTTATCACGATATGATATTACATCGATATGTTTGAATAACAATTCAATATTTCTCCAAATCACAGTCTGTCACCACACGATTCAACTCAGGTCTGCGATCGATTTAATGTGATATCATCTGCCCGTAACACAATGACTGTTAGGTGGACAGATGATATCCATTCCCATGGAGAATATGATGAAGATATAGATCAATATTTTCATTCTGCCTCCATTTAACTGAACCATGAACCATTCAAATCGATATAGATCGATGTATCGTTACACCCTGATTAAATTTGTCTGAATACAGCAAACATTTTCAACAAAACAGTGACCTAAATCCTGATTTTATTGATCACATCAGAATTGAATAAATTGATACCTATTGCCAAATTTCTTTTAATAAAGGAAACCTGCAAAACACTTTTAAAGTTATGGATCCAGATTAATTTACACATCCATTTCCAGCAATAAACCTGACTGTTTATTTGTTTAATTAAAATATTTAATGCTTAGTTTATTGTTGAGCAGGTAAAGAAAACATATTTTTGGCCCTCAAGTCCTTGACTTTTTGATTTTGGCCAATGTGACTAAATGTTTGGACAGGGCTGTTATCAGCTGATTAACATCGCTCCGCCCTGGCAGCTAAGCCCCGCCCCTCACGGTCCAAACCTCCGGCAGATGTAAACATGTCGCTAACGTCGAACATCCCGCTGCAGAAAACACCAGCTGTCTGCTGGATTCAAGCAGATTTCCCTGAATTCACCTCAAACCAACCGTTTCATGGAGGCTCAGCTCGGCTCCGACCCGCTGCAGCGGCGGCGCGGGCGGAGACAAGCGGGCAGGGAAAACTTCTACGGCTTCTGGCGAGTTAAAGTGAGCCGAACTGATGGAAACACGTGGAAATCATCGACAACACGTCGACAACGTGCAAACACTTTACAGTTCGTCTCTAACTTAAATAAAATGTATAACTGAGCTACGCATGGCATGGAGTCAGGCTTGACAGAACATCAACGTGAGAGTTTACATGGTGGAAACATCAAACAGGCCGAGCTACAAAATCAACCAACAGGATCTGATTTTAACAAACAAACAGAGCCGAGTCGTAGCCTCACAAACCGTCAGCGGCTCCGGTACAACGAGATAAGACGCTCGCTGTGTCCGCGAGCTAACTACATTAGCATGTTAGTTGCTAACTCCGGACGGCTCGCTTCATTAGCATTGTAGCTGCTAATGTAGATAGCGGTAATTAATGTACTACATTAGCATGTTAGCTGCTAACTCCAGACGGAACGCTTCATTAGGATGTTAGCTGCTAACTCCGGACGGTTCGCTTCATTAGCATGTTAGCTGCTAACTCCAGACGGAACGCTTCATTAGCATGTTAGCTGCTAATGTAGATAGCGGTAATGTACTACATTAGAATAGCTAATGTAGTACATGCATGTTAGCATGTTAGCTGCTAACTCCGGCCGGCTCGCTACATTAGCAGCTAGCATGCTAATGTAGCGAGCCGGACGGAGTTAGCACCTTCATGTTAATGTAGTGAGCCGGACGGAGTTAGCAGCTAACATGCTAATGTAGTGAGCCGTCCGGCTCGCTACATTAGCATGTTAGCTGCTAACTCCGGACGGCGGACTGCTCGCTACATTAGCATGTTAGCTGCTAGCTGTGATCGGCTCACGCGAGGCTCCTCAACGATGTGACGAGAAGTCGGAGCGTGAGAGAGCCCGCACTCCGCGGGGTCAGCCCACCGGGAGCGGCCGGTTGAAGCAGCGGTGCAGCGGGTCAGCTCAGACTCTACGTGCTAACAGCCGGTATCAGAGTTAGAAACAAATGACGGAACATTTCCAGCATCGTCAGTAGTTTGTTGTTGAAATGAACGAGCTCCGGCTGCTTGTCCTCACTAACCTCGGCGGGACTTCTGTTCCTCAGCTCCGAGCTGATCCTCTTCTTCATCTCCATGATGAAGTCCAACGAGCAGAAGACAAACTAAGTGGAACGAAGAAGATAAAAGCTCACTTCTTACGAACATCAGACGGTGACTAGACCTCCATGTTCTCTGCTGCCCGACCGCCACTAACAGGCCACGCCCCCACACTGGTCTGCTATAGGTCTACAGACAGGACACTCACCAAGCCCCGCCTTTAAACCGTAGTATGAAAAACTCTCGTCTGTGATTGGTTGAAAGCGCAAAGGCGTGACTATCAACAAAACGACAACAAAACATTTAAACTTTACAGGCGCGAAGTCTTTGTCCTGTTTGGCGCCATCTTTCCTGATGAAAACAACCGGAAGGACGTGAAACCATGAAGAATAAACCGTGATCTGCTCTGTTACATGTTTATTTTTATATGAAAAGTCTCATGTGAATGGACAGCAGATTCTACACAGTTATAGATACTTTCAGTTTAAAAGTGTTTCATAAATGTGATAAAAAACAAACAAACATTAAATATTTCTGACAGGTCACAGAGCAACAGAACGACATCACCAAACAGAAATTAATCTTTGGTAAATGATGACTAAAATAAATATTTTACAGCGTGTCAAAGGAGTAATCTGATGAATAAACTCCTGGTTTTTGGTATCAGCTCATTTTAAACGAGGTTCTATGATCTGCAGCAGTTAAAGGTTCGGTCCACAGAACTCAGGTGGAACAGTACGGGATCAATCTTGTGCCAACAGGAACTGAACCTGAAGGTGTTGCTTTGAAAATAACTCAGGTGGAACAGTACGGGATCAATCTTGTGCCAACAGGAACTGAACCTGAAGGTGTTGCTTTGAAAATAACTCAGGTGGAACAGTACGGGATCAATCTTGTGCCAACAGGAACTGAACCTGAAGGTGTTGCTTTGAAAATAACTCAGGTGGAACAGTACGGGATCAATCTTGTGCCAACAGGAACTGAACCTGAAGGTGTTGCTTTGAAAATGGTCAGTGTATCTTTTGATCATTGGATTTTCATTTTRRAAACAGYTATTAAAAAACAAGAAACAAGTGGATATTTGATTTTTGTTTTAAAATACTGGAATTAAAATTAAAATACAAAGCCACTCATTCTTGGTGTCAAAAGGGGATAAAAATGATTTGAGTTTCATTTTCTGTTTCGGATAGCAAAAAAGAAAATTACTTTAAGACAGAAACGAAAAAAGGCTAGTTTATTTGTATTCTACATATATACATATATTCTACACAAAAAGCAAAACATGACAACTTTCATTCTATGAGTGTGTTGTACAGTTGTTGTTCTGTGAGCAGAAAGTTTTTTCCCTCCTGAGTTTTGACAAAAATCTGTGCTTTTTTCTGTCAGTTTGCGTCCTCGGAGTTTTCCTTTCAGCGAAGGGTGGGCAGTACTACAACTTTGATATCGATCTGATACCAAATAAATACTTGGCAAATATATTTGATACCGAAGTCAGTATCAATGCTTTTTACTTGTAGTGGGATGTTTATTGAGTAACTTTGATATTGCTAACACCCATTCAGGTGAAACAGTTTATTTTAGGGTTACAGTAATTTGTCGTATTTTGCTTTTTATTGGGAGAAATAAGAAGTGAAGAGGAGGCAGTAGACGACATGTATTCAGTAAAAGAGACTTATTTGTCCAAAAGCCACATGAAGTATCTCTGCAGCCTTTGGTCACAGAGAGACAGTCATCATACGACTCATTTATGGACATATTTCTCTTATGTTTCAGCCTTTTATTTACAGAAATTAGTATTTTATTATGCAGAGCTGCCAGGCGAGCGCCCCTTTCTCATGGGGGAATAGAGTCGTAGAATACAAACAAACAAGACTTTTTTCATTTCTGCCTTAAAGTTATTTTCTTTTCATAGACATACACGTCTGTGTTTCAGCCTTTTGTTTACATAAATTAATGTTTATGCAGAGCTGCCAGGCGAGCTCCCCTTCTGGTGGGGGAATAGATAGTTATAGAATAAAAAAACAAGCCTTTTTTCCTTTGTGTCTTAAAGTAACTTTCTTTTTTTCTATCTGAAACAGAAAAGGAAACTCAAATCATTGTTAAAATTTTGTTTGTCCCTTTTTGACACTAAGAATGAGACAAGCTTTGTATTTTAATTTTAATTTCAGAATTTTAAAACAAAAATCAAATATCCACTCATTTCTTGTTTTTTAATACCTGTTTCTAAAAGGAAAATCCAGTGACCAAAAGATACACTGACCAACAACTATTTAATTAATTAATACATTTTTAATTTATTTATTTTATTTATTATTTTAAGGTTCAAAGTCCTGGTCCTCACCTTCAGAGCTCTTCATGGCCAAGCACCTGATTACATTAAAAGTCTCATTTCACCTTACAACTCCAGAGGAGACCTCCACTCACAGGATCAACATCTCCTTATGGTTCCCCTCACTCACTTTAAGACCCGTGGTGACCGGTCCTTCTCCTCTGTGGCCCCCAGGCTCTGGAATGAACTCCCTGTTAATCTGAGCTCCCTTCATAACATTGTCTCCTTCAAGAATCAAGTAAAAACTCACTTTTTCTCTCAAGAGTTTAACTAACCATTTCACCATTACTGCAGGCCTACCTCCACTGTGAACGCTTCACTAATCTGTGTTTTAATTATTGAACTTACACCATATTTTCCCTCCTGCATTCATTATGTTTTTGTGTATTATGTTCAAAAACCCTGCATGTCGTTTATAGAAATTAAGATTAAACCTATATATGACATTGTAATTGTTTACATCATGTCAAAGTTACCTAAAGACAACAAGAGTTAAATCTGTCGACTTCACCAGTTAATTTATATTGTGTTTGTGCAAATTATGTCATTTCATTGTGTGTGTGGGGGGGGGGGTATACTGACTGAATCAAATTATTGTGGGGTCATAACCCCCCTAACCCCCTGAAAATTACGCCTGTGTTCCTCAGAGTGTTCCTTTCAGCCAGGGGTGGGCAGTACTACAACTTTAATATCGATCTGATACCAAATAAATACTTGGCAAATATATTTGATACCGAAGTCAGTCTCAGTGTTTTTTACTGATAACGTGATGTTCAGTGAATAACTCTGATGTTGTGAGCACCCCTCCTGGTGCTGAAACAGATTATTATAGGGAGACAGTAAGTTGGTACGACCTGTCGTGGATTATGAACCAACAAACCTTTTTTGTTTCTGTCTTAAAGTTATTTTCTTTTATGCTATCTGAAACAGAAAATGAAACAAATTATTTTAAAAAATTTGTTCATTCCTTTTTGACACTAAGAATGAGAAACACTTTGTATTTTAATTATAATTTCAGTATTTTAAAACAAAAATCAAATATCCACTCGTTTCTTGTTTATTAATACCTGTTTTGAAGTTTTGAATTAATTTACTTTGAAACTGTATTTTGGTTTATTAAAACTTCAGTTTGACTACTTTCACTTTCAGTTCCATAATTCAGATGTTTGTGTCACATCCTGGTCCTTGAGAAAGCCAGGCAGAGTAATCAAACACAGATCCACAGATTTATGTTTCACTTTGGTGAAGTTTCCCTTCTGGATGTAACAGAGTTGATGCAATCCACTGTAAAAGTGACAAAAACACACAAAGTTATTTTATTGCAGTGATTAATTTGACCTATATGTAGAAAATGTTACATTTACATGATGACATCATGGATCAGTCAGCAGCATCTGATCAAAATGTGATCCATGATGTAAATCTGTGGATCTGTGTTTGATTACTCTGCCTGGCTTTCTCAAGGACCAGGATGTGACACAAAAATCTGAATTATGGAACTGAAAGTGAAAGTAGTCAAACTGGATTTTTAATAAACCAAAATACAGTTTCAAAGCAAATTAATTCAGATACAAAACTTTAAATTCAGTTTAATTTAGTTAAATTAATTTTCAAACCGATGTGTTCTAGTCAGATTCAACGTGAGCAATCCAAACTCACTTCCTGCTGGCACAAAGTTGATCCCATAGAACAGCTTCATGTGGAAACATGACTGGACTGAGCTCACCTGCTGCCTGTGAGATCAAAGGAAGGGGCGGGGCCTACACTGAAACATACATTTATCTTCCTGTGAACACTCTCAGAAGCTGTTACCATGGAAACCCAACAGGATGCAACGTGATTGGCCGGATGTTTTAGTTGACTAATGGGCAGCTGAGGTATATTTGTTGACACCTGCATGGAAAGGGCGGGGCCTCCTGCTGTGTCGCTGGGTGCCAGCAGGACGTGATCCGGGGCCAGGTGAGTCTGTCAGACGGTGGGCTCTTGCGGGGGCAGGGTGTGCAGCACCTGGTCCAGCAGCTGCAGAGCCCGGTGCAGGTGCACCTCCAGCCAGCAGGGGGTGTCTTTGATGCTCTGCCGCGGGTAGTCACACCCCCAACCCTTAACAAAGCTCAGGCGCACTATGCACAACCTGCGCAGGTCGTCCACGCCCAGACCTGCAACTGAGCACACACCTGTGGGAGGAGCCAAACACACCTTTACACCTGAGCAGAAAGACTGCACATCAAATATTCTATTCAAATTATATTCTATAAAACCAGACAGGTGAGACTCACTGATGCCAGGTGTAATCCCAGCCACACTGTTTGCACCGGGAGTCGCACCGACAACTGCAACCGCCTGAGAATCTGCAGCCACCTGAGCTGCTGCTGCCTGCTGCTGCATCTGTCTGTGGCACTGCCGCAGGTCAAACACCTGCAGGACAGGTGAGACCGAGGACAGGTGAGGCAGAGGACAGGTGAGACCGAGGACAGGTGAGGCAGAGGACAGGTGAGACTGAGGACAGGTGAGGCAGAGGACAGGTGAGGCAGAGGACAGGTGAGACAGAGGACAGGTGAGACCGAGGACAGGTGAGGCAAAGGACAGGTGAGGCAGAGGACAGGTGAGACCGAGGACAGATGAGGCAGAGGACAGGTGAGACTGAGGACAGGTGAGGCAGAGGACAGGTGAGGCAGAGGACAGGTGAGACAGAGGACAGGTGAGACCGAGGACAGGTGAGGCAAAGGACAGGTGAGGCAGAGGACAGGTGAGACCGAGGACAGGTGAGACCGAGGACAGGTGAGGCAGAGGACAGGTGAGGCAGAGGACAGGTGAGGCAAAGGACAGGTGAGGCAGAGGACAGGTGAGGCAGAGGACAGGTGAGACCGAGGACAGGTGAGACCGAGGACAGGTGAGACAGAGGACAGGTGAGACCGAGGACAGGTAAGGCAGAGGACAGGTGAGACAGAGGACAGGTAAGGCAGAGGACAGGTGAGACCGAGGACAGGTAAGGCAGAGGACAGGTGAGACCGAGGACAGGTGAGACAGATGACAAGTGAGACATAGGACAGGTGAGACCGAGGACAGGTAAGGCAGAGGACAGGTGAGACCGAGGACAGGTGAGACAGATGACAAGTGAGACATAGGACAGGTGAGACCGAGGACAGGTAAGGCAGAGGACAGGTGAGACCGAGGAGAGGTGAGGCAGAGGACGGGTGAGGCAGAGGACAGGTGAGACTGAGGACAGGTGAGGCAGAGGACAGGTGAGACATAGGACAGGTGAGACAGAGGACAGGTGAGACTGAGGACAGGTGAGACAGAGGACAGGTGAGACCGAGGACAGGTAAGGCAGAGGACAGGTGAGACCGAGGACAGGTGAGACAGATGACAAGTGAGACATAGGACAGGTGAGACCGAGGACAGGTAAGGCAGAGGACAGGTGAGACCGAGGAGAGGTGAGGCAGAGGACAGGTGAGACAGATGACAAGTGAGACATAGGACAGGTGAGACAAAGGACAGGTGAGGCAAAGGACATGTGAGGCAGAGGACAGGTGAGACTGAGGACAGGTGAGACAGAGGACAGGTGAGACAGAGGACAGGTGAGGCAGAGGACG
>NW_013954001.1:68534-69091 GCF_001266775.1 Austrofundulus limnaeus
CAGTCTGAACTGGTTAAATCCAGTCTGAACCGGTTTGAACTGGTTTAATCCAGTCTGAACTGGTTAAATCCAGTCTGAACCGGTTTGAACTGGTTTAATCCAGTCTGAACTGGTTTAATCCAGTCTGAACTGGTCTAATCCAGTCTGAACTGAGTCACCTGGCTCGGTGGCTGGCTGCATTACGATGGACATTGCTCAACTGTCCCAAACAGAACCGGTCTCCTCCTGAAGGGTCCACGTAGCCGTCCACGGTCACCAGAGGACAGCTGGACTGGACCTTGAACATCTCACCAACCTGTACGTCCAACTCAAAGTAGGAGATAGAGCACCAGAACTCTGGACCTGCAGGTGGATGGAGACAGAGCAGGGGACAGGGTGGGACATTGTCCTGTTTTAGATGAAGCAGGGACATGTTGTTGGACAGGTGTCTCACCTGGATGGTTGGACACAGGCTGTGGATACGGAGCAGCACTGTGATGCTGCGACCCTGCAGGGACCAACAGAGTCAGGACCAAGTTCTACAGAACATCACAGTACTACACAGTACTTCACAGTAC
>NW_013954002.1:0-2741 GCF_001266775.1 Austrofundulus limnaeus
GTGTACTGATTATAAACGTGTACTGATTATAAACGTGTACTGATTATAAATGTACAGATTATAAATAATATAAATACTCTGGTTACACTCACCTTCTGAACTTCTAGAGCACAACCCATCAGAGCACGCACGCTGCCCACCTCCCGCAGCGTCTTCTTACTGTTGACATCAGCACGCCACGACAGATTCCTCAAGACACTGGCTATCACCTGGAAACACAAGAGACACTCCACCTGAACAGGTGTGTCCTSTTTCAGCCTGTTGCTGTGCTAACAGCTGCACATACCTGCTGCAGGTCTTCACTCTCTGATTTGAGCTGAGCAACCATGGCTCTCATGCAGCCCTTCATGGAGCACAGTGTGGCCTGATGGGAGAAGAAGGAGGAGACACTGAAAKCTTTCTGGATCCTCAGGTGAACAGGTGAACAGGTGAACAGCAGCTCCTCTCACCTTATTGGCTACGTCTCCAAACGTCAGGTTAGTGAGGGCCATGCCGGCGTATCGCCGCAGAGTCACGCTGTAATGATCACTGCTCAACCCAAACATCTCACAGTCCACCTGCAGCAGCTCCGCCACCGCCTGCAGACCTCCTGCAGGGACACAAACACAGGTCAGAGACCAGGTCCTAAACCTGGTTAGGACCAGGACCAGGACCAGGACCAGAACCAGGACCAGCAGCCATAGACTCACCCAGCTCATTCATGGCATGGCGATGTTCTTCATCAAAGGACAGCTTCATGAGGACACAGACCGCTGGACAGATCTGATGCTCCACAGGTGAAGGCACTGTAACACACGTTACACACCAGTTAACACACACACACACACACACACACACACTGACAGTACTGCAGTCAGGTGACCAGTGACTCACTGGGGTTGTCCTCCTGGTCCACACCTCCTTCGTGGTTTTCCTGCCAGCTCCAGCAAGCCTCGCAGTAATGGCGGACCTGCTCCAGCAGGTGGAGCACTCTGATTTCTCTGCGCCCTCTCTTGTCATCGGGCTGACTGTGCACAATGTTGTGTAGCGCTGCTGCCGCTCGCGCTCGAGCCTCCTTACTGCCACGAGAGTTACCTGTAACCCACACAGGTGTAGATGTTCAGGTGTGCAGCAAGCTGAGCTTCACAAGCTGCAGAACCAGCCTTTATGTTTGGCCTTTACCCTCAGAGTTCATCCTGTGTGGCTGTGGCTGAAGGTCCAAGTATGGTGACGTTTGAGTCGTGTGAGGGGACGCACAACTGTAATACTGTATACTACTGTATACTACTGTAATACTGTATACTACTGTAATACTGTATACTACTGTAATACTGTTATACTGTATACAACAATAATACTGTGTGACTGTGGCTGAAGGTCCAAGTATGGTGACGTTTGAGTCGTGTGAGGGGACGCACAACTGTAATACTGTATACTACTGTATACTACTGTAATACTGTATACTACTGTAATACTGTGTGACTGTGGCTGAAGGTCCAAGTATGGTGACGTTTGAGTCGTGTGAGGGGACGCACAACTGTAATACTGTAATACTGTATACTACTGTAATACTGTATACTACTGTAATACTGTATACTACTGTATACTACTGTAATACTGTATACTACTGTAATACTGTAATACTGTAATACTGTATACTACTGTAATACTGTATACTACTGATCCATACAACCCAACCCTACTTATAAGTTGTGTTTTTGTCAGATTTTATTCTCTTTTACATCTTTTATTATAAACTCTGTCAGTGAGGTTATGTTTGCAGTAGAACTTTACTCTAAATGTTGTGTACTGAAAATATCATGAAACTCTGTTCATGTCAGGTTTGTGTTACAAAGAATGGTGATCTGWCACAAACAGAACAGAGCCGACCCCAGAGGGTCATGTTCAGTGATGATGTCACACAGTGACAGCCAATCAGCATCCAGCAGCTGTACACATGTGTCGATCACAGAGGTGCTGTGTGAGTGCTCCTAGTTTTTATTACTTGAATCATTGAAACGTTATTTTAATGAATGTGTGAACAGCTGTGTGSATGTTCAGTGTTTACAGTCAGACTGGTTACCCAGCAACAGGGAGTCCTTGTCGTTGCCATGCAGCAGCTGTATGAGTAGCGGCAGACATCCTGACTGACGCATGGCGATGCAGGAGTCCTGTGAGCTGGACATGGCCAGCAGGGTGCGCGACATGTCGTCTTTATCATGAGTCCCCAGCATGGACAGCAGGCTGTACACCATCTCCACCTGCAGAGGGCGACACACGGCTGTCACTGCCAGGACAGGCTCCACCCACACAGGAGGGAGGGCGGGGCAGCCCCTCCCACCCACCTGGGAGCCAGTCTGAGTTACCTTTGTGCCCAGGTGGCTTGTGATTCGTCGAGGCACAGAGTAACTTGTCTCATTGGCTGAGTCGTGGTCCAATCGGCTCACAGAACTCTGGGAACATAAAAAACAACATAAACACAGTGACAAGCACACAGGTAACAGTCAGAACAAAGCTCCGCCCACTCACCTGAGCACCAGCCACCCCACTGTTCTCACCTGCGCTCTGACCACCCTCTACCTGCAGAGACAGACACACAGACAGGTGAGTGTTACACAGGTGTGTTACTGTGCTGACAGGTGAGTGTTACACAGGTGTGTTACTGTGCTGACAGGTGGTCTTACCTGTAGTCGAGCTCCCAGCCTCAGGATGTCCTTCTCTATTTGCTGAATACGAGACACACGAGTCTGAAAAAAAAAAAA
>NW_013954002.1:3741-5559 GCF_001266775.1 Austrofundulus limnaeus
TAGTCGAGCTCCCAGCCTCAGGATGTCCTTCTCTATTTGCTGAATACGAGACACACGAGTCTGAAAAAAAAAAAAACAAATCTCATCAGGTAAATCTGAGGTGAACATCCTTACAGTAGCAGGTAAGGTACAGGTGCACACAGCCTACCTGAGCCCTCCTCTCCATCTCCTGACAGGAGCCCAGCTGCTCCTCCATGGCAGATCGGATCTGACGAGCCTCGTACTCCAGCTGACGGCGACTCATGTCTGTCTGCAGAGTGAACTGAGACCAACAGACCATCAGAGACCACAGCTCCCAGCATGCACTGCAGCTCATAACACACTTATAGGAAACATGATTAGTCTGTCCCACACCTGTGCAGGTGCCCCTGAAAACACATTCTTACTTTTTCTGTGAGCGGCAGACTGTCGATCCTCTTGGTGAGATTCTGCAGCTGAGCATAATACCAGTCTTTCTCCTTCTCCTCCTTCTCCAGCTCAGCCAATAGAAGAGATCTGTGAGAAACCAGCAGCCAATCACAGCGCAGCATGACTTACCTGAGTGACACATCAGTGAGCTGTTCACACCTGACTTTAGCTAAACTAACCTCCAATTCAGAGGACAGCTGTAGTACTGTCACCGGTACTATTACTACAGCTGTGGTACTGTCACTGGTACTATTAATACAGCTGTAGTACTGTCACTGGTACTATTACTACAGCTGTGGTACTGTCACTGGTACTATTACTACAGCTGCAGTACTGTCACTGGTACTATTACTACAGCTGTAGTACTGTCACTGGTACTATTACTACAGCTGCAGTACTGTCACTGGTACTATTACTACAGCTGCCATACTATCAGTAGTACAATTACCACAGCTGCAGTACTATCAATAGTACTACTACCACAGCTGCCGTACTATCAGTAGTACTAGTACCACAGCTGCAGTACTATCAGTCACTACCTGGGAAAGGGGGCGGGATCATGGGTAAAAAAGGTAAAAAAGTACTTCTGTCTGGTATTAGTACCTCTCATTCTCCAGCTCGTCCAGGCAGCGGTCGTGGCTGTCTCTGCCCGCAGATGGCAGCCCTTTCCTGGGGAAGGCAGCAGCTGAGGAGGGGCCTGGAGCTCCAGAGACTGCAGCTGCTCCTGCAGGAGCTCCAGAGGAAGATGAGGCTGAGCTGGAGGAGGACACAGGAGGTGGAGGAAGTCTGGTCCTGGGCTTGAAGCTGGCTGAATCCAGGCTGATTCCTGCAGGACACAACACAGTGAGTGTGCAGTGAGGACAACAACACCTGCAGGGAGTGTGTTGTCACTTTGTTCACCTTTCAGTCTTTCTATAAGGTCCAGCTGCGAGCCGGACGCCTCTCCTGACTCTTCTTCTATGGTGCCCTGCAGCTGCTTTAGCACTTCCTGTGTGAGACAAACAGGTGGTACGACGTTAGCTCACTGTGGGATTTAAAATGACATCATACAGACGAGCAGGAAACCACACAAGCAGGGGTCAATCATAGTTCTGACTCACCACAATCAATCTGCAACATTTATACACAACAAGATGGAAACACACACACACACACACAAAACAGGAAATAGAAAACAAAAGAGTCTGTGTTTGAATGAGAAGAGACAAAAACAAATCAATGAGAAAAGACAAAACTACAACTGAACACGATTTGCACTAACTACTACTAAGAACTACACAAAAGTACATAAAATGAACTACACAACAAACACTGACATAGTCGAACTACACAACAAACAGCAAGTAAAAAAACAACAGCAACAACACAAAGGCTGACTAAAAACAGAGAACATTTGACCTGAGATTGGAA
>NW_013954002.1:5826-6236 GCF_001266775.1 Austrofundulus limnaeus
TGTGCTGACAGGTGAGTGTGTTACACAGGTGTGTTACTGTGCTGACAGGTGAGTGTTACACAGGTGTGTTACTGTGCTGACAGGTGAGTGTGTTACACAGGTGTGTTACTGTGCTGACAGGTGAGAGTGTTACACAGGTGTGTTACTGTGCTGACAGGTGAGTGTTACACAGGTGTGTTACTGTGCTGACAGGTGAGTGTTACACAGGTGTGTTACTGTGCTGACAGGTGAGTGTTACACAGGTGTGTCATTGTGCTGACAGGTGAGTGTTACACAGGTGTGTTACTGTGCTGACAGGTGAGTGTTACACAGGTGTGTTACTGTGCTGTCAGGTGAGTGTTACACAGGTGTGTTACTGTGCTGTCAGGTGAGTGTTACACAGGTGTGTTACTGTGCTGACAGGTGAGTGT
>NW_013954002.1:7236-7839 GCF_001266775.1 Austrofundulus limnaeus
CATGTCTGACTGTAGTTTACACCTGCAGGTCTGACTGTATTTTACCCCTACATGTCTGACTGTAGTTTACACCTGCAGGTCTGACTGTATTTTACCCCTACATGTCTGACTGTAGTTTACACCTGCAGGTCTGACTGTATTTTACCCCTACATGTCTGACTGTACTTTACACCTGCAGGTCTGACTGTATTTTACCCCTACATGTCTGACTGTACTTTACACCTGCACCTGTACCCGTGGTAGTTGTGTGTGAAGCTTCACCTTCATGTTGGAGGCCTCAGTCTCCAGCTTGGTGAGGTGGTTGGAGTTGTCCTGCAGCTCCTGTCTCAGGTTGGAGTTCTCCATTTTTAACACCTCTACCTGCCTCAACAGCTGGTCATACGACGCTGCCGCCATGTTGGACAACAACCGTCTTCCCTGCAGAAACAAGACACAAACAGGACTGAGTAATGGGGAAATGCTCTACAGGTGTAGACATAAGGACATTTTTCAGGGTAGATTTAGAATTTGTTCACAACACCTCATTTAACTTAAATTTAAAGAAATATTACTCAAGATTTAATTAGAAATCTAATCCAGAAAGCTGTGTCCTAACTGATTAAT
>NW_013954002.1:9956-10337 GCF_001266775.1 Austrofundulus limnaeus
CACCACCAGTACTACAGTACCATCTACACCACCAGTACTACAGTACCATCTACACCACCAGTACTACAGTACCATCTACACCACCAGTACTACAGTTCTGTCTTTACCACCAGTACTACAGTACCATATACACCACCAGTAATACAGTACCATCTATACCACCAGTACTACAGTACCATCTACACCACCAGTACTACAGTACCATCTACACCACCAGTACTACAGTACCATCTATACCACCAGTACTTCAGTACCATCTACACCACCAGTACTACAGTACCATATACACCACCAGTACTACAGTACCATCTACACCACCAGTACTACAGTACCATCTATACCACCAGTACTACAGTACCATCTACACCACCAGTACTACAG
>NW_013954002.1:11307-11989 GCF_001266775.1 Austrofundulus limnaeus
ACACACACACACACACACACACACACACACCACCGGTCGGCCATTTCCTCCCCCTCCTCCCTGCATCACCCACTCCTCCTCCCTGCATCTCTGTATCTGTAGCAGGAAACCCTGACTGACTGGAATCTGAAGAGATAAAACCAGTGCAGAAGAAACAATGAGAGGAAGCCCCCCAACATGAACCCCCCACCCTGCAGGACCACCGACACAAACACACTGATGGATGGATGAGAGATGGAAGGACAGAGGATAAAGAAAGAGAAAATGGCAGCTTACCCCATCGCTACCGCCTCCATCAGCCTCCGTCTCTGTATCTGAGTGAGGGGGGGTCAGCTGAGCCACCAAGCAGCCAATCAGGAGCCAGGCTCACAGAGTGCACCCCCCCCCTCCCCACCTCTGCTCCCACAATGCTCTGCAGCACTGCAGGCAGCCTGACTGGATTACTGAGTAACTTACACACCCAAATACTGTACTGTAAATACAGGTTTAGTTTTTATGTTTTATTCTTTATTCTTTAATTCAATGAAGAAAATCTATTTACATAAAACACAATTCATTAAATGAAATGAAGCAGGAAGAAGAAATAATCTGAATATCTGTCCCTTTTTCCTGTTTGATTCAATAAAAACCATCAATATCAGGTTCTTCATGAACACACACACACACACACACACACACACAC
>NW_013954002.1:12863-13483 GCF_001266775.1 Austrofundulus limnaeus
ACACTAACATGTCCGTTCAACATGAACGGTTCAAGTAAGAAGCTCCACCTGAACGTAAAGTTTTACTGTACTTTCTGTACAGCCTGCAGTAAAACTCATGAACGTAAAGTTTTACTGTACTTTCTGTACAGCCTGCAGTAAAACTCATGAAGGTAAAGTTTTACTGTAGTTTCTGTACAGCCTGCAGTAAAACTCATGAAGGTAAAGTTTTACTGTAGTTTCTGTACAGCCTGCAGTAAAACTCATGAAGGTAAAGTTTTACTGTACTTTCTGTACAGCCTGCAGTAAAACTCATGAAGGTAAAGTTTTACTGTAGTTTCTGTACAGCCTGCAGTAAAACTCATGAAGGTAAAGTTTTACTGTACTTTCTGTACAGCCTGCAGTAAAACTCATGAAGGTAAAGTTTTACTGTAGTTTCTGTACAGCCTGCAGTAAAACTCATGAAGGTAAAGTTTTACTGTAGTTACTGCCTCCAGAACCACGAGTCCAGACCACCACAACCCACAGACCAGATCCAGGTCCTTCTCAGGTAAGAGTGGTGGAGCCTGACGTTGGGCCTCATGTCAGAACCGTTGGTACACAGATTTGTTCTTAAGTTGTGCGTACGAGTGATTTAGGAG
>NW_013954002.1:14125-14740 GCF_001266775.1 Austrofundulus limnaeus
TAATCTGGGTATACTTCAGCAGTAATCTGGGTATACTTCAGCAGTAATCTGGGTATACTTCAGCAGTAATCTGGGTATACTTCATGTCATGTGTACTATAGTAACAGTGTAGTAACTTCAGTGTCTGTAACAATAGCAGCCTGATAGTTTGGCTAACTAACGCCTGTTTTCTGTCTTTAACCAGAGTAAGTGCAGAAAATCGTGTCGTGTGTTCTTTTGTCAACACTGGAGTCCAACCAACGGTCCCGGTAAACCGGAAATGATCTCTGTAGGGCCTGGGCTCCGTCTAAACACCGACAAATGACCACAGGCGGCGGTACCTATCGGAGCTAAGCTAAGGGCTATCGGCTAACTTACCCACCGTGGAAATGTGTCTTCAGACGGCGGAGGAAGTCAGCCAGCCGGGGAACGAGCCGTCACAGGCCGCGGGGAGGCCTCATCTGGACCGGAAACAGAAGTTAAATAAAATCCTGACAACTTTTATCTGGACCTTCTCGTTGTAGGGCCAGTGCAGCTCCGCTCCGCCATCTTGTTTTGTTTGTGTGTGCGTGCATGTCTGACACACGCACGCGGAGACAAGTGCCACCCCCGGAACCTGATTGGTCACCCGAGTTG
>NW_013954002.1:15292-16664 GCF_001266775.1 Austrofundulus limnaeus
GTGTCGGTAGTTTACTGTAGTTTTACTGTAGGTGTCAGTTGTTTACTGTAGTTTTACTGTAGTTTTACTGTAGGTGTCAGTTGTTTACTGTAGTTTTACTGTTGTTTACTGTAGTTTTACTGTAGGTGTCAGTTGTTTACTGTAGTTTTACTGTAGTTTTACTGTAGGTGTCAGTTGTTTACTGTAGTTTTACTGTTGTTTACTGTAGTTTTACTGTAGGTGTCAGTTGTTTACTGTAGTTTTACTGTAGTTTTTTAGGTGACTGTTTACTGTAGTTTTACTGTAGGTGGCTGTTGTTTACTGTAGTTTTACTGTAGTTTTATTGTAGTATAAGTTATTTACTGTAGTTTCACTGTAGGTGTCAGTTGTTTACTGTAGTTTTACTGTAGTTTTACTGTAGGTGTCAGTTGTTTACTGTAGTTTTACTGTAGTTTTTTGTAGGTGACTGTTTACTGTAGTTTTACTGTAGGTGGCTGTTGTTTATGTGTCTGTAGTTTACTGTAGTTTTACTGTAGTTTTACTGTATGTGTCAGTAGTTTACTGTAGTTTTACTGTAGTTTTATGGTAGGTGTCAGTTTACTGTAGTTTTACTGTAATTTTACTCTAGGTGTGTTTACTGAAGTTTTACTGTAGTTTTACTGTAGGTGTCAGTTGTTTACTGAAGTTTTACTGTAGTTTTACTGTAGGTGTCAGTTGTTTACTGAAGTTTTACTGTAGTTTTACTGTAGGTGTCAGTTGTTTACTGAAGTTTTACTGTAGTTTTACTGTAGGTGTCAGTTGTTTACTGAAGTTTTACTGTAGTTTTACTGTAGGTGTCAGTTGTTTACTGTAGTTTTACTGTAGTTTTACTGTAGGTGTCAGTTGTTTACTGATGTTTTACTGTAGGTGTCAGTTGTTTACTGTAGTTTTACTGTAGTTTTACTGTAGGTGTGTTTACTGAAGTTTTACTGTAATTTTACTGTAGGTGTGTTTACTGAAGTTTTACTGTAATTTTACTGTAGGTGTGTTTACTGAAGTTTTACTGTAGTTTTACTGTAATTTTACTGTAGATGTGTTTACTGAAGTTTTACTGTAATTTTACTGTAGGTGTGTTTACTTAAGTTTTACTGTAGTTTTACTGTATGTGTCAGTTGTTTACTGTAGTTTTACTGTAGTTTTATTGTAGGTATCAGTTGTTTACTGTAGTTTTACTGTAGTTTCACTGTAGGTGTCAGTTGTTTACTGTAGTTTCACTGTAGTTTCACTGTAGGTGTCAGTTGTTTACTGTAGTTTTACTGTAGTTTCACTGTAGGTGTCAGTTGTTTACTGTAGTTTTACTGTAGTTTCACTGTAGGTCTCAGTTGTTTACTGTAGTTTTACTGTAGTTTCACTG
>NW_013954002.1:17451-17818 GCF_001266775.1 Austrofundulus limnaeus
TTTTATTGTAGGTGTCAGTTGTTTACTGTAGTTTCACTGTAGGTGTCAGTTGTTTACTGTAGTTTTACTGTAGTTTCACTGTAGGTCTCAGTTGTTTACTGTAGTTTTACTGTAGTTTCACTGTAGGTGTCAGTTGTTTACTGTAGTTTTACTGTAGTTTCACTGCAGGTCTCAGTTGTTTACTGTAGTTTTACTGTAGTTTCACTGTAGGTGTCAGTTGTTTACTGTAGTTTTACTGTAGGTGTCAGTTGTTTACTGTAGTTTTACTGTTGTTTACTGTAGTTTTACTGTAGTTGGATTGTAGGTGGCTGTTGTTTACTGTAGTTTTACTGTAGGTGGCTGTTGTTTACTGTAGTTTTACTGTAGG
>NW_013954002.1:18073-19243 GCF_001266775.1 Austrofundulus limnaeus
GTTTTACTGTAGTTGGCTGTTGTTTGCTGTAGTTTTACTGTAGTTTTACTGTAGGTGACTGTTGTTTACTGCAATTTTACTCTAGGTAGCTGTTGTTTACTGTAGTTTTACTGTAGGTGACTGTTGTTTACTGTAGTTTTACTCTAGGTAGCTGTTGTTTACTGTAGTTTTACTGTAGTTGGATTGTAGGTGGCTGTTGTTTACTGTAGTTTTACTGTAGGTGGCTGTTGTTTACTGTAGTTTTATTTTAGTTAGCTGTTGTTTACTGTAGTTTTACTCTAGGTAGCTGTTGCTTACTGTAGTTTTACTGTAGTTGTATTGTAGGTGGCTGTTGTTTACTGTAGTTTTATTGTAGGTAGCTGTTGTTTACTGTAGTTTTACTGTAGGTGACTGTTGTTTACTGTAGTTTTACTCTAGGTAGCTGTTGTTTTCTGTAGTTTTACTGTAGTTGTATTGTAGGTGGCTGTTGTTTACTGTAGTTTTACTCTAGGTAGCTGTTGTTTACTGTAGTTTTACTGTAGTTGTATTGTAGGTGGCTGTTGTTTACTGTAGTTTTATTGTAGGTAGCTGTTGTTTACTGTAGTTTTACTGTAGGTAGCTGTTGTTTACTGTGGTTTTACTGTAGGTGGCTGTTTTGTACTGCAATTTTACTCTAGGTAGCTGTTGTTTACTGTAGTTTTACTGTAGGTAGCTGTTCTTTACTGTAGTTTTACTGTAGTTGTATTGTAGGTGGCTGTTTACTGTAGTTTTACTGTAGGTGGCTGTTGTTTACTGTAGTTTTACTGTAGGTAGCTATTGTTTACTGTAGTTTTATTGTAGTTGTATTGTAGGTGGCTGTTGTTTACTGTAGTTTTACTGTAGGTGGCTGTTGTTTACTGTAGTTTTACTGTAGGTGACTGTTGTTTACTGCAATTTTACTCTAGGTAGCTGTTGTTTACTGTAGTTTTACTGTAGTTGTATTGTAGGTGGATGCTGTTTCCTGTAGTTTTACTGTAGATAGCTGTTGTTTACTTTAGTTTTACTGTAGTTGTATTGTAGGTGGTTGTTGTTTACTGTAGTTTTACTGTAGGTGGCTGTTGTTTACTGCAATTTTACTCTAGGTAGCTGTTGTTTACTGTAGTTTTACTGTAGTTGTATTGTAGGTGGATGCTGTTTCCTGTAGTTTTACTG
>NW_013954002.1:19710-22404 GCF_001266775.1 Austrofundulus limnaeus
CAGTTTTACTGTAGTTGGCTGTTGTTTACTGTTGTTATACTGTAGTTGGCTGTTGTTTACTGTAGTTTTACTGTAGTTGGCTGTTGTTTACTGTTGTTATACTGTAGTTGGCTGTTGTTTACTGTAGTTTTACTGTAGTATTATTGTAGGTAATGGTTGTTTACTGTAACGTAATACAGTTTTACTGTAGTAAAACATTTGAATTAATTTCTCTACGTATCATGAACATTGTGGCTGTTTTCTGAGGAATGATTAAAGCTGGACAGCTCTCTGTCACATGAGTCAGTGTGGTGTTGGGAGCTGGGCTCTGGGTTTTCCTGAGGATTTCTGTGATTTTCATTTGATGTTTGAGATGTTTGTTGTTTTTGACTGTAAGACTTGTGTTTGTTTTTCCTGCAGCAGTCTGGTCTTCATATCCTGAACCCTGCAGGCCATGTGACCTCCAGCCAGGTCCAGTGGGTGAGTCCTCACCTTCCTGTATGAATTTGGTTGGACACCATCACCTGAATGAAAACGAACAAATGATGAAACCAGAAGTTTGCATACAGCGAATAAAAAGTCACATGTTTTTTTTTCACACTGTGACCTGAAATCAGAACGAACATTTTCTGTTTTAGGAAAATAAAATCTGATCCAGTCCAGCTTTTCTTTCAACAACTGGTTTAAACGACCCACAGACCACAAGATCTGATACGACTCCTTCCTGACCCAGTGGGACCAGGTTATGTAGCATCCATAAACCTGGTCCTGCTGGCTCATGTGGGGGTATGTGGTCCATAATAAATCCAGTTTGGGGGGGGGGGGTCCTGCTGGGTCATGTGTTTCTCCAGCAGACACTGAAGAGGTTCCTGGCCTTGGCGCATCACTTCAGACTGCCGCTCTTTCTCACGGACGTGGCGGCGCTGTCGCTGCTCTCCCAGGATGCCGTGCGGCAGCGGGACAGACTCGTGCATGAACAACACTGCAGCTTCCTGTGCACTGGGCGGCCAATCATCTCCTTTGCTCTGCAGGCCAACCTGTGGAAGTATGATGTGAGTGATGCCTTCAGGGCCACAGATACAGCAGGAGAAACGAGTTTCCTGTTAAATGCTTCTATCCTGTCCCTCAGCCTGGCTTCCTATTGGCTGCCCAGCAGAAAGGTTTTGATTTGCTCGAGCTGCGAGGAGAAGACCCACGATTGGCCAGTCTGGACACCCTATCAGGGCAGGAGCTCCCTCTGCACTTCCTGTTTCGTCTCCATAGTTACATCATCCATGTGAGTAGAGTCATGTGTATGATAGACCCCATAGTGGCCCCTACCAACCACACAGACCAGGGGTCCACATCCTGCAGCTCTGAGACCACCTACAGGTCTTTGGTCCTGCAGCAGCTCTTTGACCAAGACTGACATGAAAATGAAAATATTTATATTTACTATAAAAGTACATAAAAGTACATAAAAGTACATAAAAATATCAGCTTGTTGGTGAAAAGTCTGGAGGACGTTTCTGCCTTTATTTCCTGTTTAATAACTGTGGTGTAGTGGACCCAGTACTGCTCTAGTACTGCTGTACCTCTGTAGTACCTCTGTAGTACCTGTACCTTTTTCTTCAGGTAGTACTCCTGTACGAGCGCAGTGGAAAGTATTTGTGGCATGGACCTCTGCGGCTCAAAGCCTCCATGGACCGAAGCTTTGCTCCCTTCAAACTTCTGGAGTACGGACGCCATGCTGGAGCGTACCACAGGTGGGAGGAGCTACCGTGTGACTGACAGGTCGTCTGACTGAAGGTCGTCTGACTGAAGGTCGTCTGACTGAAGGTCATGTGACTGAAGGTCATGTGACTGAAGGTCGTCTGATTGAAGGTCATGTGACTGAAGGTCATGTGACTGTAGGTCATGTGACTGAAGGTCATGTGATTGTAGGTCATGTGACCGAAGGTCACGTGACTGAAGGTCATGGACTTAAGGTCACGTGACTGAAGGTCATGAACTGTAGGTCATGTGACTGAAGGTCATGTGACTGAAGGTCATGTGACTGAAGGTCATGTGACTGAAGGTCACGTGACTGAAGGTCATGAACTGTAGGTCATGTGACTGAAGGTCATTTGACTGAAGGTCATGAACTGTAGGTCATGTGACTGAAGGTCATGTGACTGAAGGTCATGTGACTGAAGGTCATGAACTGTAGGTCATGTGACTGAAGGTCGTCTGATTGAAGGTCATGTGACTGAAGGTCATGTGACTGAAGGTCATGTGACTGAAGGTCATGTGACTGAAGGTCGTCTGACTGAAGGTCATGTGACTGAAGGTCATGTGACTGAAGGTCATGTGACTGAAGGTCGTCTGACTGAAGGTCGTCTGACTGAAGGTCATGTGACTGAAGGTCGTCTGACTGAAGGTCATGTGACTGAAGGTCATGTGACTGAAGGTCGTCTGACTGAAGGTCATGTGACTGAAGGTTGTCTGACTGAAGGTCGTCTGATTCAAGGTCATGTGACTGAAGGTCGTCTGACTGAAGGTCATGTGACTGAAGGTTGCCTGACTGAAGGTCGTCTGACTGAAGGTCATGTGACTGAAGGTCATGTGACTGAAGGTCGTCTGATTGAAGGTCATGTGACTGAAGGTTGCCTGACTGAAGGTCGTCTGACTGAAGGTCGTCTGACTGAAGGTCATGTGACTGAAGGTCATGTGACTGAAGGTCGTCTGATTGAAGGT
>NW_013954002.1:22414-23725 GCF_001266775.1 Austrofundulus limnaeus
GTCTCTATCCTATCTCTATCCTGTCTCTATCCTGTCTCTGTCCTGTCCCTGTCCTGTCTCTGTCCTGTCTCTGTCCTGTCTCTGTCCTGTCTCTATCCTGTCTCTGTCCTGTCCCTGTCCTGTCTCTGTCCTGTCTCTATCCTGTCTCTGTCCTGTCCCTGTCCTGTCTCTGTCCTGTCTCTGTCCTGTCCCTGTCTCTATCCTGTCTCTATCCTGTCTCTGTCCTGTCCCTGTCCTGTCTCTGTCCTGTCCCTGTCCTGTCTCTATCCTGTCTCTGTCCTGTCTCTGTCCTGTCTCTGTCCTGTCCCTGTCTCTATCCTGTCTCTATCCTGTCTCTGTCCTGTCCCTGTCCTGTCTCTGTCCTGTCTCTATCATGTCTCTATCCTGTCCCTGTCCTGTCTCTGTCCTGTCTCTATCATGTCCTGTCCCTGTCTCTGTCCTGTCTCTGTCCTGTCCCAATCCTGTCTCTGTCCTGTCTCTATCCTGTCCCAATCCTGTCTCTATCCTGTCTCTGTCCTGTCTCTGTCCTGTCTCTATCCTGTCTCTGTCCTGTCTCTGTCCTGTCTCTGTCCTGTCCCTGTCTCTATCCTGTCTCTATCCTGTCTCTGTCCTGTCCCTGTCCTGTCTCTGTCCTGTCTCTATCATGTCTCTATCCTGTCCCTGTCCTGTCTCTGTCCTGTCTCTATCATGTCCTGTCCCTGTCTCTGTCCTGTCCCAATCCTGTCTCTGTCCTGTCTCTATCCTGTCCCAATCCTGTCTCTATCCTGTCTCTGTCCTGTCTCTGTCCTGTCTCTATCCTGTCCCAATCCTGTCTCTGTCCTGTCTTTATCCTGTCTCTGTCCTGTCCCAATCCTGTCTCTGTCCTGTCTCTGTCCTGTCTCTATCCTGTCCCAATCCTGTCTCTGCCCTTTCTCTGTCCTGTCTCTATCCTGTCTCTGTCCTGTCCCAATCCTGTCTCTGTCCTGTCCCAATCCTGTCTCTATCCTGTCTCTATCCTGTCTCCGTCCTGTCTCTGTCCTGTCTCCGTCCTGTCTCCTTCCTGTCTCTGTCCTGTCTTTGACCTGTCTCCGTCCTGTCTCTGTCCTGTCTCTGACCTGTCTCTGTCCTGTCTTTGACCTGTCTCTGACTTGTCTCTGTCCTGTCTCGGACCTGTCTCTGTCTCTGACCTGTCTCTGACTTGTCTCTGTCCTGTCTCTGTCTCTGTCCTGTCTTTGACCTGTCTCTGACTTGTCTCTGTCCTGTCTCGGACCTGTCTCTGACTTGTCTCTGTCTCTGTCCTGTCTCTGACTTGTTTCTGTCCTGTCTCGGACC
>NW_013954002.1:24276-26184 GCF_001266775.1 Austrofundulus limnaeus
CTCTGTCCTGTCTCCGTCCTGTCTCCGTCCTGTCTCCGTCCTGTCTCCTTCCTGTCTCTATCCTGTCTCTGTCCTGTCTCTATCCTGTCTCTGTCCTGTCTCCGTCCTGTCTCCTTCCTGTCTCTATCCTGTCTCTGTCCTGTCTCTATCCTGTCTCTGTCCTGTCTCTATCCTGTCTCTGTCCTGTCTCCGTCCTGTCTCCTTCCTGTCTCTATCCTGTCTCTGTCCTGTCTCTATCCTGTCTCTGTCCTGTCTCTTTCCTGTCTCTTTCCTGTCTCTGTCCTGTCTCTGTCCCGTCCCTCTGCAGGCTGGTTTCGGCAGTGCAGCATCATCTCGTACAGTCGGGATGTTGACATTGGGGTCTTCATCACAGACTTCAGGCCTGAGGTGGTCTCAGCCTTCAGAGACGCTGGTTTCTCACTCAAACACAAGTTTGGAAAGGTCTTTGATCGTCTCCTGAAATCTTCAGGCTTTGTGTAAAAATGGGTTTGGCCTCATTCATCTGTGGTTGTTCTACATGTTTTATTTTGAAGTCCAGGTGGAGGACAGTCTTGAGCTGTCTTTTCTGGACAACGATGTCAAACTGGACATTTTCTTCTTCTACAAAGACGGAGGTGTGGTTTGGAACGGGGGGACGCAGGCCAAGAGTGGCAGGAAGTTCAAGTACTGACATCTTCCTCATGTTGAACTTTGTACTGGAAGTTTGTTGTTAATAAAGTTTTTATTTTCAGGTACATCTTCCCCGTCTTCTCGCTGTGCTGGGCGGAGCTTCTGGAGGTGAGGGTTCGAGTTCCGTGTGAGACGCTGGACTACGTGATGGCTAACTACGGCCCCACATGGAACATCCCAGTGAAGAGCTGGGACTGGAAGACCTCCCCCAGCAATGTGCTGGAAAACGGGGTGTGGCCTGTGCTGGAATGGGCGGAGCTTATCCAAGTTTACTGAGACCAGGAAGAAAAAAATATTTTTCATGTTGATTTAAGCTGTTAAACATGGAGAGAAATAAAGTCTGAAACTGATCCAACGTGTCTTTATTTAGTCAAACGTCTGCAGAGGTTTTATTCATTGTTTACATGTTTACATCGTTTACGTTTGTTTACATCGTTTACGTTTGTTTACATGTTTACATCGTTTACGTTTGTTTACATGTTTACGTTTACATAGTTTACATGTTTACATAGTTTACATGTTTACATAGTTTACGTTTGTTTACATGTTTACGTTTGTTTACATGTTTACTTCGTTTACGTTTGTTTACATGTTTACATCGTTTACATGTTTACATAGTTTACGTTTGTTTACATGTTTACATCATTTACGTTTGTTTACATGTTTACATCGTTTACATGTTTACATAGTTTACGTTTGTTTACATGTTTACGTTTGTTTACATGTTTACGTTTGTTTACATGTTTACATCGTTTACATGTTTACATAGTTTACGTTTGTTTACATGTTTACATCATTTACGTTTGTTTACATGTTTACATCGTTTACATGTTTACGTTTGTTTACATGTTTACATCGTTTACGTTTGTTTACATCTGTTTACATCATTTACGTTTGTTTACATGTTTACATCGTTTACGTTTGTTTACATGTTTACATCATTTACGTTTGTTTACATGTTTACATCGTTTACATGTTTACATCGTTTATGTTTGTTTACATGTTTACATCGTTTACATCGTTTACGTTTGTTTACATCGTTTACGTTTGTTTACATGTTTACATCGTTTACGTTTGTTTACATCTGTTTACATCATTTACGTTTGTTTACATGTTTACATCGTTTACGTTTTTACGTTTGTTTACATCGTTTACGTTTGTTTACATCTGTTTACATCATTTACGTTTGTTTACATGTTTACATCGTTTGTTTGTTTACATGTTTACATCGTTTACGTT
>NW_013954002.1:26541-27506 GCF_001266775.1 Austrofundulus limnaeus
TCTTTACACAGATGGTGTTAAGCTACACTGTAGCCGCAGCTCTTTACACTGATGGTGCTAAGCTACACTGTAGCCGCAGCTCTTTACACTGATGGTGCTAAGCTACACTGTAGCCGCAGCTCTTTACACTGATGGTGCTAAGCTACACTGTAGCCGCAGCTCTCCTGGAGCTCACTGACAGAGGTGCACCAGACCAGCGGACCCTCTGACCACCATCAGTACGAAACCCAGGTGAAGTGTCTTGCTGAAGGACACAATTGAGAGCTGGACGGGGGATTGAACCAGTGACCTTATGGTTCCAGGACAAGTCAAGTACCAGGACAATCTGAGACTGGTCCAGTACCAGGACAGAGTCTGGGACAGGTCCAGTACCAGGACAGAGTCTGAGACAGGTCCAGAACCAGGACAGTCTGGGACAGAAGTCAGGAAGAGAAAGTTTTTTGTCGGTGCCAGAAATGGACCAGACTCACCCTGAGAAGCTGAAGGTTCTGGACATTGTGGACACAGAGGACACAGTGGACACAGAGGACATGTCTGCAGGACAGGGACAGTGGGACTTAATCTAAAATGAGGGACCAGAGACTCTGATGGACCCATCAGGATGATGAAGGGATTAAAGAGGAACTAAAATAAAACTAAGTTCTTGTTTTCTTTGTTTATTCTTCAACAACAGAACCAAACAGAACCAACACCCGGGTCACCTCAGGTCCATCTGACTGGACGTTCAGTAACTGGGTCATAGTGTGAGGGGCGGGGACCCCTGGACATGTCTCAGTCCATCACAGGGACACAGAGACACTCCCACTCACACCTGGGGACAGGTGAGTTACTAAGTAACCTGGAGACAGGTGAGTTACTAATTAACCTGGGGACAGGTGAGTTACTAATTAACCTGAGGACAGGTGAGTTACTAATTAACCTGGAGACAGGTGAGTTACTAATTAACCTGGGGACAGGTGAGTTAC
>NW_013954002.1:28250-30007 GCF_001266775.1 Austrofundulus limnaeus
GGTGGGGGGGCTGCTGCTCCACATTGGGGTATGGCGCCTGTTGACACAAACATGACATCATCGTTACGCCAATCAGCTGATCGACGAGCCAAACACACACCTCTGATTGGTTACAGATGAGGTCACTTCATTTAACCTTTTTATTTTACAGTACTTTAATATTTCACTTATACTACTGAAGGAATTTATCAGTTAGATACTGATGCTAAAAGTACTACACCTTTTTTTATTAGTCTTCCTTTTTCTTTTATAATCCATTGTTTAACTGTTGTTAACTCCTGGTTAAAATAGTTTAACTGTTGTTAACTCCTGGTTAAAATAGTTTAACTGTTGTTAACTCCTGGTTAAAATAGTTTAACTGTTGTTAACTCCTGGTTAAAATATTTTAACTGTTGTTAACTCCTGGTTAAAATAGTTTGTTTATAACTCCTGGTTAAATAGTTTAACTGTTGTTAACTCCTGGTTAAAATAGTTTAACTGTTGTTAACTCCTGGTTTAAATAGTTTGTTTATAACTCCTGGTTAAAATAGTTTAACTGTTGTTAACTCCTGATTAAAATAGTTTAACTGTTGTTAACTCCTGGTTAAAATAGTTTGTTTATAACTCCTGGTTAAAATAGTTTAACTGTTGTTAACTCCTGGTTAAAATAGTTTAACTGTTGTTAACTCCTGGTTAAAATAGTTTAACTGTTGTTAACTCCTGGTTAAAATAGTTTAACTGTTGTTAACTCCTGGTTAAAATAGTTTAACTGTTGTTAACTCCTGGTTAAAATAGTTTAACTGCTTGCCCAAAACATCAGCAAGACATTGAAAAACCGTTATTAATTCATTAGGGAAGGCATTGTTTGTTCGAGTGGCCTGAGATGCAGCCGTAGGCCTGCAGGGGGCGCACCAGGCACTGAAGCCAGCTGTGTGAAAGGGACTGGAAATCTGGTTTCCACTATTGCTTCAGCCCAAGCAATGAAGCTGCGCTCAACCAGACCTGGGTTGTATGGTTTCCATTCTCTTCACATTTTAATCCATTCTATACAATTATGGTTGTGTCACGATTTCATCTAATGAACACAAATTATATCTAATACTACCAATACTACCAATACTACCACCACAGGAGAGTAGCAGAGGCAGAACCTGACCCCGCCCCTACATCCACCTAACAGGTGAGTTCTAATTTCTGACCCATGAGGATCAACAGGTGAGTCGTACCATGGTCTGCCAAGGAGCAGGAGGCCCAACGTTGTGGTGGTAGTCCCTCATGTAGTCGTAGGACTGCAACAGGTAAACAGCACACAGGTAAACACGTCATCAAATCACCTGAAAACACGCAGCCAACGGGTCAGGACTCACCCCGTTCAGAAACACGTCTCGTCTGACTCCAGAGAATCTCCTGCAGAGTTCAAACCAAGCTGTCACTTCATGTCAAACTAACTGTCTGCCTACAATGTGTTGGGGCCCCGCCCACTTGCAGGTGAGTGATGTGTCTGTGTGGCTCACCTGTCCACTGGCTGGTTGCGTAGATCCTGGAGAAACCCTAACGACAAATCAGAATATTAATATTCTGCAGTCAGAGACTGAGGTCACCTGAGCCCTGCCCTCGGAACAGGTTCAGACAGAAATCCCTTTGAATTAATTCTTTAAACTTCTTTTGTTTGTTTTAAACTTTTTAAAATTATATTTGTTCATTAAAACCTGATTTCTTTCTAACTTAATTTCTTCAGTTTTATTAATGAATGATTGGAGTGATTCATCTCGATAATC
>NW_013954002.1:31955-35149 GCF_001266775.1 Austrofundulus limnaeus
GTCATACAGGAGGGACTCAGAGTAGAGCCGCTGCTCCTCCACGTCCAGAGGAGCCAGTTGAGGTGGTTCATTTGGTTAGGATGCCTCCTGGTGAGGTGTTCTGGACACGTCCCACTGGGAGGAGACCCAGAGGAAGACCCAGGACACGCTGGAGGGACTATGTTTCTCAGCTGGTCTGGGAACACCTTGGGATTCCCCCAGAGGAGCTGGTCCAAGTGTCTGGAGAGAGGGAGGTCTGGGTCTCTGCTGAGGCTGCTGCCCCCGAGACCTGACCCCAGCCAGATAAGAGGAAGATGGATGGATGAAATAAATTTTAAATCTTCTGTTTTATTAACAATTTTTTTAAATATCTAATCCCAGAAAATTTACATAGTCTAGATTAGGGAAAAGGTTTTGATCTGGACTATGTAAGGGTTCTAGCATTGTGCTACCATGGTAACAGACTGGAAATAAAGTCGATAAGACAAAAATCCTGCTTCACGGTCCATCAGCAGGTAAAACCTGTGTGTTTGGAGGAAAGGGCAGTTTTAAGTAAAACCTCCAGATGAAGCACCTGCTCGCTGGCTGAAGTCTGGTGGACCATCTGTACGTGGCCTCTTCCTGCCGTGGAGGTCAAACTCTTCAGGTCGACGCCTACATAAACACACACACAGGTGAGACGTACACACACACACACACCTGTACACACATCTGTTAACACACACACACAACCTCACACACAACTACAAACAGGAAATGACAGCTTTAAAAAAATCACTGTTATTACCTGGTTTAACTAATCCAAACCTGACACAACAGGTTTATGACTAAAGACTTGTGGTCCAGGTGGAAGTGACTAAGAACAACCTTTCTGTAATGATGTCATCATGTATTATATTTATATGAAGTATTTTTAGTTTATTTCTCTTTTCTGTCCTGGTTGGATCTGAATTTGACATGTGGAGCCTCAAGCACTATTTTATGTGAATGGTTGTTTTTAGTGATATGTTAATTGTGTGTGTGTGTGTGTGTGTGTGTGTGTGTGTGTGTGTGTGTGTGTGTGTGTGTGTGAGATATGTATGTTTTGTACTACAAAAGTACCTTTAGGTATAAGTAACAAAGTAAAATGTATGGATGTGAGTGGAGCAGAGAAGGTCCAGATTAAAGCACATCCCAGTCTGAGGAGATGGTTCAGACATGTTCAGGACTGAAGGTGGAACTGCTCCGTCTCAACACCTGTCTGCACCACAGCTCAGGTGTCCAGGATCTGTTGCTGTGGACATACACCCAGGAGAGAGGAGAACCTGGAGTTACCTGCTTCACACAGACACCTGCTCTCATACCGGTCCACTTACTGGTCCCACTGGTCCAGTCCTAACCTGGTCCTCCTGCTGGTCCTGCTGTGAGCTCTGGATCAGAGGCGTGAGCGGTTCCACAGCCCTCTGATCCAGGTTCGGGTTCAGGTTCAGGTTCTGACTGGGTGTATTTCAGACACACTCGCACACACAGGAGTATAAAGAGAAGAAGGAGGAGGAGCCTGTGGCAGGGACAACCTACCGCTTGTGTTGTTATGAGGGAGGGGCAACACTTCCTAACAAACAGTTTGTCTCCTCATCAGTCCGTTTAAAGGCTTTTACAACCCTCTTATTTCTGTGTGTGTGTGGGGGGGGGATGGTGATGATGATGGTGCAGTCCTGTCAATCAAACACAACGCCCTGCCCCTCTCAGCACAGCCCCGCCCTCTCCATACAGCAGTCCTGAAAACAGAAACTGTCCGTTGTTTGATCCACACACGGTCAGATCGAGTCCATGAGTGATACACACACACACACTCCACTAACACCAGTCCCATTCAGTGTGTGAGTGCATCAGGGAGGAGGGGGACAAAACAGTCCTTCCATGTGGCGGAGGGGGCTCAGCATCACTCTTAGTCCAGTCCTTCATCTCTGTAATTTACCTTACAGAAAGCCAGGAAGATACGCCCCAATTCAGCAGTCCTGATGCCCCGCCCCCAATCAAACACCTGAAACCTCTCTGAACCCCCCTCACCCCCTCCTCCATCAGTCCAGCCTTCATCTTTTCTGCTTTTACTCTGAAAGGTTCAGCCACAGTCCGTTCAGACTACACGCCACACTTTCATTTTACAACGTGTGAAGCACCAGAATCCTGAAAGACAAACAGCTTTAAAGACATTTAACAAGATGAAAGGTAACTTCTTCTTCCTCGGCTGTCTGGATGACAAAAACAACCGAAGAAAGGAAAACTAGAGAAAGAGCTGAAGTTAAACCTTAAAGCTGAACGACTCTGTTGTTGCTAACATGGACTGATCAGCGTTTCTACTTCCTGCCTGACTCAGATTTCACCGTGACGCAGAGCGGGTCCTGGCTCCGGTGGGGACTGCAGGAAACAACAACAACCAGAGACCCGGCCTCAGGAAGCTAGCCGCCGGCTAACGGCAGCAGCCGTCTCCTTTGTCCGGCAGCAGGTGGCGCCGTGGTCACAGCGGTAGAAGAAGAACAGGAAGCAGGCGAAGGAGCTTGATGATTGGCTAACCTTCCCGGTTCACGCAGGGGTGGTCGGCCTCGGGGCCGCGGCTCTGACGGCGTCCCGCGCTTGTGACGAATGCGACGAGCCACCTGGTGAACGTCCACGCTCTCGTCCAATGGGAACAGGGCACAGAGTTTAGCTCCGATATCCGGCTGGATCTCCTGAACAAACCATGCAAACAGAAGAAGTCAGAAGTTCAGCCAACAGCAGAACCACAAACCTCCTTAAATCAAGCTCCTCTAACAGACCAGGTGACCTTCAGCTCACCTGGCCATCTCGTCCGATTTTCACTGGCTTGCTGTCGTTCCAGGGGTTGGACAGGTGGGCCGTCTTGATGAAAGGAAGCTCCCTCCTGAAGATAAGACAAGACTTTTTACTCCTTCCTGTTTTGATGCTGAAAACATCATCTGACAGGAAGCAGAGCTCACCTGCACAGCCAGTCGATCTTAAAGACTCCTCCCAACATCTTGGCGTTCATGCCAGCAGGAAGAACCCAGTGGATTGGAGAGCCGCCATGATAGGACTCTGAGGCTAAACGAGCGAAACCTGAAGAGTAAACAAACAGAAACATGTGAGTAAACAAACAACAGAAACATGTGAGTAAACAAACAAACAACAGAAACCTGAAGAGTAAACAAACAAACAGAAATGTGAGAAACATGTGAGTA
>NW_013954002.1:35159-37517 GCF_001266775.1 Austrofundulus limnaeus
CTGAAGAGTAAACAAACAAACAACAGAAACATGTGAGTAAACAAACAAACAACAGAAACCTGAAGAGTAAACAAACAAACAACAGAAACATGTGAGTAAACAAACAAACAACAGAAACCTGAAGAGTAAACAAACAAACAACAGAAACATGTGAGTAAACAAACAAACAACAGAAACCTGAAGAGTAAACAAACAAACAACAGAAACATGTGAGTAAACAAACAAACAACAGAAACCTGAAGAGTAAACAAACAAACAACAGAAACATGTGAGTAAACAAACAAACAACAGAAACCTGAAGAGTAAACAAACAAACAACAGAAACATGTGAGTTAACAAACAAACAACAGAAACCTGAAGAGTAAACAAACAAACAACAGAAACTGAAGAGTAAACAAACAGACCTGTCAGGGAACTGAAGAGGAGCGACAGAGGAAATGAGGAAGAACAACAAATGTTTACAAACCTTGAAACTTGCCACTCTCCCTCACAGAGAAGATGAGGATTACGCTCTGAGCCGACTTGAACGCACCGTTCAGCTTCTTCTCGTTGACCGGCAGCGTCGACCAAACTCCCTGAACATCAGAGAGACATCAAACATCACCTTCATCACAAGGACAGGGTCGCACAGCATACAGGAAGTACAGGAAGAACAGGAAGTACAGGAAAAACAGGAAGTCCAGGAAGAACAGGAAAAACAGGAAGTACAGGAAGAACAGGAAGTACAGGAAGAACAGGAAGTACAGGAAGAACTGGAAGAACAGGAAGTACAGGAAGTACAGGAAGAACAGGAAGTACAGGAAGAACAGGAAGTACAGGAAGAACAGGAAGTACATCAAATACAGGAACTTCAGGTCGATCCAGTAAAAAGTACAGAAAGAAGTGCAGATGACCAGTGAAAACCCAGGGACTGAACAGAGACTGGACCTGGGCTCAGGGCTGCGTACCTTGGCTTTAGCCAGAGAAACGTTCTCGTGGTTGTTGCTCTTGATGAGGAAGAAGCGAGCGTCTCGCAGGATGTAACGCAGTTTGTTGGTGGGATCTACAACAACAGTTTCTGGATCAGAACCACCACGAGTCATAAATGTTTGTGGAACAACAGGAAGGAAAGTTTCTTACTCTCCATCCGTTTTCGAACAGCTCGAACTGATGATGACAACTTCTCATGCTTCTTCTCTGAACCTTTCAAAATAAAAGCACAGGTTTGATGGGAGAAGGTTAAGAAGTCTGGTGTGGAAGAAGAAGACATGCCACCATGGTTACCTGAAGCTTCAGAGGCGGAGCCTGAGTGGACCGACTCGCCGTCATCAGAGAAACTAACGGAGGAGGCGGAGCGTGAATCTCCAGCCTCACTCCGAGTGTCGTAGTCGTTTCCCTCGCCACCACCACGACGCTCATCATATTCCTCCTCTTCCTCCTCCTCCTCTTCCTTTTCTCCATCCTCCTCCTCTTCCTCCATGCCCTCCTCCTCTTCATCTTCCTCCTCATCTTCCTGTTCCTCCTCCTCCTCCTCGTGGGATGCAGCGGGGGAGGAGCTGCCTGACGCCTGATCTGAGCCGTACTCTGCCTCTTCCTCTGACTGGTTGTTATTGTGGCGGGCGGGGCTTGGCTGCCGCTCGTCACGTCGCAGCTTCTGAAAACAACAGGAAGTACAGTGTGATTGGCTGAGACCCTGAGCAGTAACAGCATATGTGTGGTAACTGTGAGCAGTCATACCCGACTAAGACCCTCCAGGCTCCGATGAGACTCCCGACGCCGAGACTCCTCCCCTCCACGAGTCCGAGGCCCCTCCCGGGCTCCACGCCGACCTTTTCGATCATCGTAGTAGCCATGGTGGTAGCTGGTGACGTGGTGGCTTCGAGGGCTGGACGCCTTCTTAGAGGACGACCCCAGCCCCCTCTTAATGGAAGAAGATGATCTGGAGGGGGTGTGGCCTGATGAGGGGCGGAGCCTCTTTACATCCTGGCTGCTAGTACGCTCGCTCTTCCTCTTCGTTCCTGAGAAAACAGACAGGGTTTATTGTCCCAAACTACTGTAGTACATCCACAAACTGTAGTACATCCACAAACTGTGGTACATCCACAACTGTAGTACATCCACAAACTGTACTACATCAACAAACTGTAGTACATCCACAACTGTAGTACATCCACAAACTGTAGTACATCCACAAACTGTACTACATCAACAAACTGTAGTACATCCACAAACTGTGGTACATCCACAAACTGTGGTACATCCACAAACTGTAGTACATCCACAACCTGTAGTACATCCACAAACTGTAGTACATCCACAAACTGTAGTACATCCACAAACTGTAGTACATCCACAAACTGTAGTACATCCACAAACTGT